>NC_135751.1:25165000-25372500 GCF_041903045.1 Epinephelus lanceolatus | reverse complement strand
TGAATGTTTTTATATGTCGCGTTTAACCGCTTTGAGTGATCAGATTAGACAGGCGCCATACAAAAACAAGTCCATTCAATTTACGATGAAGACCAAAGAAAATGACATTTATGGGGGCACATGAAGACTGAGAAAGCCAAACACCCTCTGACATCAAAAGAAGCTCTCTGAAACATTATAGGTTCATTGTCAGATCCTTTTTTTGTATCAGCTTGTTCTTTTACATGCTTTTTATTTGAAATATTTTATGGTTTATTGTTGTAATGTCTAGCTTTCCACTTGTTGCTTTTTCTGTGCTATTTTACTTCTGCTCTGTGAAGCACTTTGGGCTGCATGATTGTATGAAGTTTGATTAGATTTTGATTTAATGCTGGGATAGCATGGGTCATCAGGTTCTGCACAGTCCAAGATGAGTCCATGCTGTCATTAAAACAAAACAGGGGCACATCAAATACTATGATATTCTGAAATCCATGTATATTTTCTGAAAATTCAACCTTTCACTCAAATTTTTGAGCTGATATTAAAATTTGTAATAAAAAACATGGTGTTACATTAGAAACAAATGCAACAAAAGTATCTTGGCAGGTGGTCTCAGACTTTATTTATTCATACTGTGAAAATAGTATGGATTTAATTCAGTGGAAATTATACAGGAATGTAAATTGGTTCTTCCTCTTATCATTGCTATGATGAGGTATGGACAGATATTTACCTGAGCATGGGTAGTCTGCGCCCTCCAGTGGTCAGAGTGAGGAGGTGCAACACTACATTGAATTAATGTCCAGCACACAGCTTTAACATAATTATTTATGTCACAGCTCATTACAAGTATGATTATAATAATTAACAGCACCATCGGTATTGTAATAAATGCGGGTATAAATATCTGTATACTGATGTGGAGACTTCCTGCCACAGATCACAACAGTGACATGCTACTATTCTGTTGACATTAAATACTTCAGGAGGCCAGGACGTCTTCGAGTTTATTTTTGCCATTTTCTCACTTTGTTGACTTTAAGTGGGAGCGTTGCCCATCCACATCGGTATATTATTACCACCTGTGCAACCACATATCTTCTTGTCCTTCTCTGGCACATTACTCTTTGTCATTAAAGGACCACTGTCACTAATTATGATGGATGTTATAGCCAGCCCCCTCTGCTTCTGCCTAATTGCGCCATAAACCACCAATCGTCTTTATTGGACAGCTGATGAATTACCAAACGATTTCTTGGCGAGGTAAAGGAAGCTGGGTTTCTCCTTTATTTTCTCTCAGGTGACTTAAATTGGGATGACTAGAGTCACAGACTGATTACTTTTCTGAATGTTTGTATGGAATAAGATGCCATCCAGGGCACACACACATTGTAAATGCAAACATGATGGGGACATCACTACAGTATTTCTCCAGAGATCCAGTAGAGGGGGTTCCCAGTTTACTCCGCAGCTGTCAGGCTGAAACTGCTCTTTAAAAATAATGACCACACTTTCTCCCCTTCTGCTCTGCGCTGCTATTAGATGGCAACAGCCAGAATTCTCTGGCAGAGACTGATCAGAATATTAAATGTTTGAACTTCACCACCACCACTGATTACTTCTTCAATCAAAGATATGAGTGTCCTCGGCCACCCACAAATTAAGTTTAGCCCCTTGAGTTTTTAAATATATGTGGGCGCATAACTGCGAGGGAAATGGCTGTGTGATCTGTTTTGAGCTACACCAAAGAGAGACACCCCAGGGACCCTTTATAGCTGCCGGCCATACTAATTAATCACTTTCATTTTGTATTGAGTACAGGGGAATGATTTGGTGAAGGAGAGACTGCATCCACCTCTCCAGACTGCTAAACACAATGAACTCAGTGAACCAAGGCTTGGGCTGTTTGTGTGTGTGTGTGTGTGTGTGTGTGTGTGTGTGTGTGTGTGCAGCTTGTGCATGTGTTCTCACAAAATGAGGAATTCCCAATGTTTAACCACTTTCTCTGCTGTCCTTTTGTACTCCAGGCTTTCATTTTTATGACCCTTTCACATCAGATTATATACCTCATTTCCCCACTTGTCTGTCCTTTACTGTGGAGTTCACTGCAGCCTGGTTGCTGCAATGCTTAAAGGAACACTTCACCCACAACATGACCATTTATATATCCATTAGTCATGCCATGTTTCCTCTTTTTTTTTACATGCCTCTATGGAGTATGGATCAACGTATGGATTAATTGATTGATTGGGGACCATGTTTAACAAAGGCAAAACTATGATCAGTCGTATCCTCAGTGCTTCCCAAACACATGCATTTTCACTAAAACCTTATTATTTCAATCAAGAGAGACAGAAGAATGAAGTAAAGGTAATATTTAATACAGAATATGAGTGTACAGATGAACAGATTTTGTGTGCTGATTAAGATTTAACAGAAGTCTTTAGTGTTTGGCCACCAGAGGGAGATATTTTGTGATAAAGGGACATCTGAGCAGCAGCAGGATTAATCCCCACATGGAGTCCAGACACTGGTGGTGGTGGTGGCTGATGATTCTGAGGCTGATGGCTGCTGAGGCGGATGAGGCTGATGAATCCGTAAAGAAAAGGGTTGATGGATACGTGCAAGGAGTGAATGGCAGTGAGAAAAAAACTTACATCCTGAGCATGAACAGTATTGTCTTCCTGACTGAACCTTTGCCAGAGCCTCATTTCCTCCATTGTCTCGTGGGATGTCGTATGGATTTGGGGCACAGCTGTAATCCACAAAAGTTTTACCGAGAGTGTGTTTTGCTGCTATTTTCCTCTTAGGTGTATGATAAAATAAAATGTTTACTTCTTCCACAATTAAAACCATTATTGATTTCATGCAAATGACATCATAGCATCAACAATTTATGAAAAAGAAAATTCAAACTAATTGAATGCACCTGTGAAAGTGTCAAAGTGTTGTTATACAGCGACAGTGTGAGCTCAATGTTATCTATTTCTTTCTGAAGTAATTTGTAGCTCAACTTATAAACCAGAAAATGTGAAAGAATTTAATGTCTTGTTTCTTTTTTTTCCTTAAACATCACACTTTGGCCGGATGAGGCTGGTGATTCCAGCTCACCAATATTTTAAACTTGTTTTCCTGCTGAACAAAATAAGACGGATAAACATAGTTGGTCCATGTCTCCTGAGACAAATGACTCTTGTGACAAAGCAGCCAGCACCTCAACTTGAGGGGTAGATAAAAATTGAATGCTCTTAATGTATCCCATATACCCGTGGTGCAGAGATATATCCGAGTGTCTGAGAGCAAATTGACTGTACGATATGTCTGCTGGCACGTGCCCAGACGCTCAACGTATTGCAGCCGGGATGTGATTGATGAGCTGTCGGCAAATTCCAATTTGCATCTGCTGATTGTAAAAACTAATCACTGCAAGAGGAGGAGCATGAAGTGGTTGGAAATCTCCTGTGGTTCCCTGTTAACTGATGCATGTCCACCTATTGTTTGGCCTCCAAAATGATATCATATGTTAGATTATTGACATGCTGCAGTTGACACCTGCTGTGTTTCATAAGAAAAAAAGAGGTACCTGGTGCTTTTTTTTGCCCCTTGTCACATTTGATATCCACACCTCTCCATCATTCTACCCCTCTCCATCCACCTCCCCTCTCTTTCCCAGACCCATTCACCTCTCTTTGAAGTTGCACAGAAGTGCTCGGCCAACAGCTGGCCACAGGAGAACAAAATGTCTTTGGAGTCTGCCCTGTGTCAAATAGGATAGTCCTTATTGTCAGTGGTTGTCATTTTGCCAGATGAAGGGGGGCAGCTTCGGTTCCTGTCCTCCGACTGGGGAGAGCGAGAGGCTCAAAGGAAGCTCCCTGGAGGTTGGTAAAGGGCGCTGTGGAGGACGGAGTCAGAGCCCTCTGAAAGCTCTCTGAGCTCACCAACAACAGCAGCAGCAGCACCGCTGCACACATACACACACAAAGAGTACACACACAAGAGGAAATACTTACTCAAGTTTTATTTTGCTTGTTGAATTCACTGCAAATCCAGGATAAGAACAACAATTCTTCAGGTTACTAGTGGTTAATGTACCAGACTATTTCGACAGACTACACTATGACTTTTTTTTACATACTACACTATGACTTTTTTTTACACGCTACACTATGACTTTTTTGACATACTATATGGTATGATTTTTTTTTTTTTTACAGATTCCACTATGTCTTTTTTTATGACATATCATACTTTGACTTTATTGATATATTATACTTTGAACTTTTTTCATGATTTTTGACGACATACTATACTATGACTTTTTTCATGATTTTGGACGACATACTACACTTTGACGTTGTTTCATGATTTTGGACGACATACATGACTTTTTTCATGATTTACGACGACATACTATACTATGACATTTTTCATGATTTTTGATGACATAGTGTACTATGACTTTTTCACATGGTTTATGACGACATGCTAAACTATGACGTTTTTTCATGATTTTGGACGACATACAATACTATAACGTTTTTACATGATTTTGGATGACATACTATGACTTCTTTCATGATTTTTGATGACATACTATGATGTGACTTTTTTTCATGATTTTGGACAACATACTATGGATGACGTTTTTTAATGATTTTGGACGACATACTATACTATGACTTTTTTACATGATTTTGGATGACATACTATACTGTGATGTTTTTTAATGATTTTGGATGACATATTATACTATGACTTTTTTTTCATGATTTTGGATGACATACTATACTATGACTTTTTTTTCATGATTTTGGACGACATACTACACTGACGTTTTTTCATGATCTTGGACGACATACATGACTTTTTTACAGGATTTTGGACGACAGGCTATATTATGACGTTTTTTCATGATTCTGGACGACTTACTATAGTACGACTTTTTTCATGATTTTTGACGACATACTATGCTACGACTATTTGACATGATTTATGACGACATGCTATACTATGACGTTTTTTCATGATTTTGGACAACATACTATACTATGAATTTTTTTGACATGATTTTGCATGACATACTATACTATAACGTTTTTACATGATTTTGGATGACATAGTATACGATGACGTTTTTTCATGATTTTGGACGACATACTATGACTTTTTTCCTGATTTTCGATGACATACTATACTATGACTTTTTTTCATGATTTTGGACAACATACTATACTATGACTTTTTTTCATGATTTTGGACGACATACTATATTATACTATGACTTTTTTTTTTACATGATGTTGGACGACATACTATACTATGACTTTTTTACATGATTTTGGACGACATACTATACTATGATTTTTTTCATGATTGTTGATGACACTATACTATGACATTTTTCATGATTTTGTACGACATACTATACTATAATGTTTTGTCATGATTTACGCATGATTTACGATGACATAAAATACTAAGACTTCTTTTACATGATCTTTTACGACATACTATACTACGACTTTTTTACATTTTTTGGACGATGTGCTGTATTCTGAGTTTTTTCATGATTCTGGATGACATACTATATTATGACTCTTTTTTTCATGATTTTGGATGACAAACTATCTGATGAGGTTTTTTTTCATGATTCTGGACGACATACTATACTATGACTTTTTTACAGGATTTTGGAAAACATACTATATTATGACTCTTTTTTTCATGATTTTGGACGACATACTATACTATGACGTTTTTTAATGATTTTGGACGACATACTAAACTATTATGTTTTTTCATGATTTTGGACGACATACTGTACTATGACTTTTTTAAATGATTTTCAATATGCCATGACTTTTTTTCATGATTTTTACGACATGCTATACTATGACTTCTTTTTCATGATTTAAAACTGAACTCCTTGTTGTTGCTCCCAAGACTCTGCTCCGTGGGGCTGGAAATCTTGTCCTCACTGTTGATGGCTCCTCAATCTCGCCGTCCTCTGAGGTTCGCAACCTGGGTGTCACCTTGGACTCCACTCTTTCTTACGACACACACATCAAATCCGTCACCAAATCAGCTTTTTTCCACCTCAGGAACATCTCCAGACTCCAACCTTCACTCCCCGACTCTGTTGCTGAGACTCTAATACACGCCTTCATCACCTCACGTCTGGATTATTGTAATGCCGTTCTGTACGGGGTCACCAATAAAACTCTTGGCAGACTCCAACATGTTCAAAACTCAGCTGCCAGGGTTCTCACTCGCACTAAACCTTGGCAGCACATCACCCCCACTCTCAAGCAACTGCACTGGCTTCCTGTTATGTTCCGGATCACCTTCAAACTTCTCCTGCTCACCTACAAATCTCTGCACACCCTTGCTCCTCAGTATTTAACAGACCTCCTTCATGTTCACCACCCGTCCCGGAACCTGCGATCTGCAGACTTGGGCCTCCTTTCAATTCCTCGTACTAGAAGGCAAACCTTTGGGAGCGGGGCCTTCAGTGTGGCAGCACCCACCCTCTGGAACTCGCTTCTGCTGGAGATTCACCAGGCACCAACTCTGGACTCTTTTAAATATCAGCTAAAGAGGCACCTTTTCCTGCTGGCTTTCGCCAGCTAGTTGTGTTTTCTGTTTGTTCATGTCATGTGATTTTGTGGTTGTCTGTGTGATTTTGTGGTTGTTTGCAATTGTGAAGCGACCTTGGGTTTCTTGAAAGGCGCTATATAAAATTGATTTATTATTATTATTATTATGATTTTGGACCACATACTATACTATGATGTTTTTTCATGATTTTGGACGACATACTATACAATAACGTTTTTTACATGATTTTGGACAACATGCTATACTATGACTTTTCTTTTATGATTTTGGACGACATACTATACTATGACTTTTTGACATGATTTTGGACGACATACTATACTATGATGTTTTTTAATGATTTAGGATGACATACTATACTATGATGTTTTTTAATGATTTAGGATGACATACTATACTATGATGTTTTTTCATGATTTTGGACAAAATACATGACTTTTGTTATGATTTCGGACGAGATACTATACTGTGACTTTTTTACAGGATCTTGAACGACATTCTTTACTATGACTTTTTTCATGACATACTATACTATGACTTTTTTTACATAATTTTGGACGATGTGCTATACTATGAGTTTTTTCAATAATTTTGGATGACATACTATACTATGACTTTATTTCATGATTTTTGGACGACATACAGGACTATGACTTTTTTAAATGATTTTGGATATGCTATGACTTTTTTTCATGATTTTTGATGACATGCTATACTATGACTTCTTTTTCATGATTTTGGACGACATACTATACTATGACCTTTTTTTCATGATTTTGGACGACATGCTATACTATGACTTTTTTTCATGATTTTGGACGACATACTATACTATGACGTTTTTTAATGATTTTGGACGACATACTATACTATGACATTTTGACATGATTTTGGACGACATACTATACTATGACGTTTTGACATGATTTTGGACAACAAACTATACAATGACTTTTTTTGATGATTTTTGGATGACATACTGTACTATGACTTTTTTAAACGATTTTCGATATGCTATGACTTTTTTCATGATTTTTGACGACATACTATGCTATGACTTTTTGACATGATTTATGACGACATGCTATACTATGAGGTTTTTTCATGATTTTGGATGACATACTATACTATGACTTTTTTTTCATGATTTTGGATGACATACTATACTATGACTTTTTGTCATTACTTTGGACGACATACTATACTACGACTTTTTTTCATGACTTTGGAGGATATACTATACTATGACTTTTTTTTAATGATTTTGGTCGACATACTAAACTATGATGTTTTTTCATGATTTTGGACGGCATACTATACTATGACGTTTTTTCATGATTTTGGATGACATACTATACTATGACTTTTTGACCTGATTTTTGACAACATACTATACTATGACGTTTTTTTTATGATTTTGGACGAAATACATGACTTTTTTTATGATCTTGAATGACATACTATACTATGACGTTTTTTCATGATTTTGGATGACATACTATACTATGACTTTTTTCATTATTTTTGGACTATATACTGTACTATGACTTTTTTAAAATGATTTTCGATATGCTATGACTTTTTTTCATGATTTTTCACAGCATGGTATACTATGACGTTTTTTCATGATTTTGTACGAAATACCAAACTTTGATGTTTTTTTATGATTTTGGACGACATACTATACTATGACTTTTTTTCATGATTTTTGGACGACATACTGTACTATGACTTTTCTAAATGATTTTCGATACGCTATGACTTTTTTCATGATTTTTGACGACATACTATGCTATAACTTTTTGACATGATTTATGACGACATGCTATACTATGACGTTTTTTCATGATTTTGGACGACATACTATACTATGACTTTTTTTTCATGATTTTGGATGACATACTATGATGTTTTTAACTAAACTATTATTTTTTGTAATGATTTTCGATAACATACTATGTTATGACTTTTTTTCATGATTTTTGACGACATGCTATACTATGAATTCTTTTTCATGATTTTGGACGACATGCTATACTATGACTTTTCTTTCATTTTTTTGGACGACATACTATATATGACATTTTTTCATGATTTTGGGCGACATACTATACTATGACGTTTTTTCATGATTTTGGACAAAATACATGACTTTTGTTATAATTTCGGACGACATACTATACTATGACTTTTTTACAGGATCTTGGATGACATTCTTTACTATGACTTTTTTTCATGACAGACTATACTTTGACTTTTTTACATGATTTTGGACGATGTGCTATACTATGAGTTTTTTCATGATTTTGGATGACATACTATACTATGACTTTATTTCATGATTTTGGATGACATACTATACTATGACTTTTTTTCATGATTTTGGACGACATATTATACTGTGATGTTTTTTCACGATTTTGGACAAAATGCTATACTACGATTTGTTTTCATGGTTTTTCACGACATACTATACTTTGACTTTTTTTTTATTACATTGTTTGACATTTTTTAATGATTTTGGACGACATACTAAACTATGACTTTTTTACATGATTTCGGACGACATACGATACTATGACTTTCTTACATGATTTTGGACAACATGCTTTAATATGATGTTTTTTCATGATTTTGGACGACATATTATACTATGACTTTTTTTTTTACATGATTTTGGACCACATACTATACTATGACTTTTTTACATGATTTTGGATGACATACTATACTATGACTTTTTTCATGATTTTGGATGACATACTATACTATGACTGTTTTTTTTTTTTTTATAACTTTTTTAGCAAAACACATTAGACTGTTAGATTGAACACTCAACAAAGCAGTTTGTCCTTCAACAAGTTTCTTATCAACAAGTACAGATGGAGTCCTTTTGAGTTCAGTGTTTGGACTTGAACTTGCAACTTAAGGAATTACAAAGATCTGTTCATCACACTGAGCTACCTTTATGCTACACATCCTGCGATCAATCTCATCAAGACAAAAGTTTCCCTTCCCTTCACCCATTTTCTGGTTTGGACTACATTAACACAGAAACAATAAAAAAGACACACACACAAAAAACATTTTATTGCCAAGTCGGGAGCTGATAGTTGACTTTGGGAAGAAGCAGGGGCCTTAATGTCAACAGGTCCTCAGGGTAGAGGGTGGATAGCTTCAAGTACCATGGTGTCCACGTCACTGGTGGCCTGACCTAGGTGTTGCATACTGTTCCACCTCAGATGCTTGAGGAAACTCCCGAGATATCCAGATATCCCCTCCAATACTGAGGAATTTCTAGTCTTACACCATCAGCAGCATCCTGATCATACACATATATTTATTATTGCATTCTTTTTATAGTGCAACAAACTAGAGGAACTGAATTAACATCACATTTCACTGGAATTGTACCTTATATAATAACACATGACAAATACACTGACAGATGAGCATAGAAGATTATTCCAATCCATACTGTGAAGAATCTTCTTTGGAAATATTGTGACTTTGGGTCTGTGGCAACTCCTGTTTTCTCTGCCTCATAACTTTTTTTTTTTTTGGTTAAATAACAATGGAGTCCCTCATTTAAAAATATTTTTTATGGGGCATCGGTGGCTTAGTGGTAGAGCAGGCACCCCATGTACAAAGCTGTTGCCGCAGTGGCCCGGGTTCAAGTCCAGCCTGTGGCCCTTTGCTGCATGTCATCCCCTCTCTCTCACCCTTTCACACTTAACTGTCCTGTCCATTAAAGGCAAAAAATATATATATTTTTTATGTTCTCTTTATTCAACATGAAACACGGCAGCTGATGATACTATGATTTTTTTATTTACATTTTTTATGACATATTCATACATGATGAGTTGTATATGACATATTCATCTTACAGACCTGAGAGTTGTAGGCCTATCAACCTCCTCATGTACCTCCTATTGAGAAAGTTAATGTGTGTGTTGCCCAAAATGTCAAACTATTCCAAACAGATACAAGCACCCATATCATAAACAATCATGTTTTAGGAGTCTCATGTTGCTTCTATCAGCACATGGTACATTTCTGATGATTGAGCCCAGCATCAAGCTTTTGTGTTTATCACCCACATCATTATGGACAGTGGTTGATTTGCAATGTTTAATCAGCATGTTTTCCGCATTCAGTTACAATGAACCAACACCACTGCTGCAGTCTATCAGAAAACCAAGTTTTTTGTCAATCCAATGTAAAATCCATGAGGTGCTGGTGTATAACATAGTGTGGAAATTTTCAAAAGTTGGGTCAGTGGGTTTATAGTTTGAAAAAAACAGCACCTGAAAGAAAAATGGACCTGATCAGTGAACTGTTGTTGCATTGTGTTGATTCTACTGTACGCCTCATCAGATATGCATGCGGCTCCAGTGTTTTGATGGATTGCTGTTGCTGCCGTTTGCTCCTGCATTTTGATACACTGTTTGAGTTATGATTAGAGGGGGAGATGGCTAAAAGCTGAGGCAGGATTAGTGACAGCTCTTGAGAGAGGACAGAATAAAAAGAAGGAGGAGGAGGAGGAGGAGGAGGGAGAAGTCATCATTAAAGAAAGGTGATGGTGGAGTAATACACCCTCATCCATTATTTGCTGCACCTTTGTGCATGTCTGACCCGGAGGAGACCTTTTGACCAGAGGAAGAGGAGGAGAGTAAAAAGAGAGGATGAATAGGGGTGGCAACATTCCTCTGTCTCATTAAAACTGAGGCCATGCTTTTGTATTTTCCACCACCTCACAGTGTGTCCCTGAGGAAGGCAGGGACAGTCCTCCTGCCCATGTGCCACAGCTTTAATGTCAACCACTGGACTCACTCATTAAACCTTGCTTGATTGTTTGGAACCAAAGGGAGGAATTCATGCAGGGGTGTGTATTTTGTGCAGGACAAAAGAGGATCTATCAAATTTTATGTGGTTTTACGGGTTGCTACAGGGCACCACATCGTGTCCTTGATCAAACTGGTCACTGGTCTCTCACTCAACACATCCTTTATGATGCAAACATTAACAAATGTGTCAGGTGCATGTGCACAATATCTCACCCAGACAATGCTCAACTTCACAGGTGATCTTTTGTCTGTCTGGACCTTGCAGATTGTTTGATGCTCTAACCACCCTGAATTAAGCACTACTCCAACATCAAGGTGGTGTAGTTAGCTAGATGAAAGCAGAGGGGGCTGCATGGCGGGTAATACATTAAACAGGCAGGTATTCAGAGCCACAGGCGAGGCAGCTGGGGAGAAGGACTAGGTGGGATGAAAAGGAGGATTAGCATGGATTCATCAGCTCTCTCTATCACAGGAAAGCCATGAGTCGCTACATGAAGCGACTCAGCAAAGAAGCAGGGCCTTTGACTTGTCTTAGAGGAGACATTTTTATACCTCATACAATTACAATGTCTACAGTGGACTTATCCTTTCATTGGTTTTTAATATTTAAAGTACAGTAAAGTAAAATGATTTTAAAAAAGAAGCTGACTGGACTGGAAATGATGTTTTAAGTCCCAACCATGGGCGGATGATGAGACAGTGGGCCCCTGGGCACTGATATCTGGGAGTCCCCAGACCATGGCCTGTACCCTATAGGTCCGTTCAACAATCGTAACCTATTGGTTAGAACCCCTTAATGTCCAGTTTTCCCTTTTAGTAAGTAGCTTAAAGCCCTTGAAACCTTGGAGGGTCTTTAGAGGTGCATTTCTAAGCATGGAGCCCACGCTGTAACTAACTGCACTCCCTGAAGAAATATTATATTTTTTGAAAAATGAAATAGTGACTCCAGAGAGAGGAGACAGAGGGGTCTACAGTCTGTGTTTGAAGGATATATCCAGGATGTCAAACTGACTCAGCAGCAACAACAGGTTAAAAAGACAAAGATAGTTAGAAGCTAAAGCCGAACTATAGGCTACAGATCACAGTGTAAAAGTGAACCACCACATCACTGCTGATCGCCACAGAAGACAATGAATATAAAGGGAAACTTTGCTGATATTGAACCAGCTGTGTGGCATCACAGTGTGTGCAGATAAACGGTGTTTGGCTTCACCCCCCTGCCAGTACCTAGACCTTGGTTGCTGGATGGGCAAGGATCTCCGGGATCTACGTTCATCTGCACACAAGGTGATGACCCACAGCTGGTTCAATATCAGCAAAGTTTCCCTGCTTCCCTTCACTGGTTCCTGTACAGCAGAGTCGGTCTTTGTTTCACTGTTACAATCATTTAAAAGCAAAAGCAGCATGTGTATACATTCAGTAGGCTATATCTTCAGTAGCTAGCTAGCTAACCCTACACTTATCAGGGTTTGAGTTTGGTTTTGTAACAGGGAAGAAACGTATATCTTTTTCCAACCTCTCCAGGTAACGAGTATCATTAATACACGACGTGCCCCAGGCACAACATTTAGCTCCAGATAACACATAACTCCAGAAGGAAAAGCAGCAATGTCATAGTAAAGTCAACTGCTTTTTGTGTTGCTAACCCCACCAATGGGTGTTACAAAACACCTATGATTGGCACCTAAAGAAATTATAGAAACACAGCACTGACTTGCTAAAACACAACTGGTTTTGTTGTTGTTGTTGGTCTTTAACAGTGGTCTACAATGTGGCAGGTGTCTCGCCTCGGTTCCACGCCATCCAACTTCCACTCCACCTCCTGATGACAAAGTCAGCTCGTATATGTCATCTAAACTACATCATTCTGAAAATGTTGATATGATAAGTGCAATGCCAAATTTCCTTCTGGCCACTGGGTTGCACTTATGGTGTTCCTGAATATAAACCTCCAGTTAAAGAACCGCTTTGAAGCGTCATCACCCCAGAGTATAATTTGCCACTCTGAAGGTGTAATTTTCCACCAGCTGCAGTCAGAGAGAGGCTCAGGTGTGACACACTTGTGACTGTAATTTTGCAGATACAAACTGCTACTGATGTCTCTTGCCGTGTGGGTCAATTATCCACGCATGGTGAGACTTGTTTTGAAAATCAATCGCTGGTCATTTTTCTGCGTAAAGAACTTAAACCTCATCAGCTGAGTCACAAGACAGAGTGCTGCCTTCTCAACTCCCTGTTCCTGTTTTATTTACTTTATTTCTTTCCAGTCTCACACACCTGGTCTGTCTATACCAAAGATGACAGCGGTTATTGCTCAGTAAAGAAGATGAGTTGAGTATTTTAGAGAGAACCTGAGGCGGCTGAAGACACAGACACCTAGATCACAGGCAGAAACACAGCGGAAGCAATAACAGTGTAATGCTATCTAATTGAACAGCTATGCAATGAATTTAACCTTTGTGAAGAAAATATCAGGAACACCAGTGTGCTGGAACATGTGTTAGTAAAATGCAGTCCAGTACAAGAAATGTGAACAGTATCATGTAGTCCAACCCTGTCTCCTAGAAAGTACATTTGTATGTAACTTAAATTATTTACAGCCTAAAACGTCACTGCAGATTAAGTATTTTAAAGAACAACAAAGTTGCAGTGATAGTATTAACTGTTGTTAAAATATTAAAATTTAACATTGGCGTTATAGTTTAACAGAGCCCAGCAGTGGCGGAAAGTTAGAGTGGTGAAAGTCCAACTGGGGTGGTGGTTGGGTCCAACAAACACCGACTTTCACCTGAGAGAGCGGTGTTTGCGTCCCGTAAGATTCTAAAGCCAAACCCTGTTCTTTTTTCCTAAACCTAACCATGTGTTTGTGTTGCCTAAACCCAACCATGTGTGTTTGTTGTTGAAGTTAAAAAAAATGCCAATTCACGGTGTTATACCAACATAGTGCATTTATTTCCTGTGAAAAGGGAAGTGTATTTTGAAAGAAGACAATGCATGTAACAGGTAGAACTTGACACAGCATCCCATAACATCAACAATCAACACACCAGGGGTACAATGCACGTCGTATGTGGACGTGGAAAGTCTGTGACCAAATGTCAATATATGACAAGATCGGAGTGAGAATGTGTTGACAGCGTAGGCTTCAAGACACAGTGGTTAGGGTGGACGTCAGGTGTACACAGTGCAGAACTTTCACATCTGAACTTTGGGTTTGTGCCCAGACTCCTGTCATAGGTTTGGGCAACAATTGCACTTTGGTTAAGGTAAAATGTTTTTCCTTCACTTTATTGAAGGTATTTTGTCGTAATAATTCAGGAAAAAAAACTATAAAACGACTAGTCGCCTGCATGTTTAAGATATTAATGTAATCATTGAATTAAATATTTTGGGCAGGGCAACATAATGGTTTGAGTTGAGGGTGTGAGAAAGAATAGTATCAGTAACATTGTTAGCACTGTGCTACATTACAGAGAAATACAAAACCGTACTAATGAACCTTCATTAATATAGGCCTATATTTTATCTACAAGTGCACGTCACACACTGAGCGAGCCGCCTGTTAATGACGCTGTGGGCAAAGCAGTAATGATTGTGCTAAGTGGCTAATGGGCATGTAGCTACTTCCATGTTTCAGATGATACGTCATGTTTGTAGTTGACCAATGAAGATGAGTTTACATATCACCTTGGGTTCGTCCTTCACCTTCTCAAAATGATCCCACACTTTGGATTTCCTGCCCGACATGTTATTAACTAGCCTGTGGAATAACCACAGGTACCAGCCCTGTGAATTAGGGGCCGTACACATCTTTAACCGCCTGGAAAAAGCGAGGTCGACACTGGGTGCTACTCTTGTGCTTTTTTTGTGCCAGCTTCCAAGAGCACACCGGCAGGTTGTGTCTGAGGCCGCTAAGCAACCTTAACCAGCACTATATAGCCTATTTAGCTCAAATCCTGAGTGCAGAGCTGATCTTCTTCCAGGCGCTGTTTATAAGTGTGTAGGCCTATCGTCTGTGGGACAGATGTAAAGCTCTGGGTAGCCCTGCACTAACATGATCAACTTTTCCATATTTATCAGACTGAATATTTACAGAAGAAGAGAAAGATATCTGTCGTCTATGATTGGTTTGTTATGTGACTCCTGTCTGACTGCTGGGCGTGGCCTCTTCCTGTGTCTGTCCTTTCAAATTAAATTCCCACATGGTCCAGTCATATAGGTTTTGATTTATTTGACAAGGCACAGCTCCTAATAGAGTTTCAGTGTATTTTTTTTTTTTTTTTTTTTGACCATTAAATTCTTGCTGACTAATGACCTTGCTGGTCGACTAACATTTGGTCGACTATTAGGGTGCAGCACTAGTAAATGTATTGTATTTGAACCCTGATTTGTATTAGCATATTTTACTTTAATTTTACAGTCTTTGTTTGGTAGCTGCTGCTGCCAGTCATTTGACCATTTTTTTTAAAGATTTTTTACAGTGTATATTAACACATTTTCCACATTTACTTAGAGACAGGGCTGTGCGGTCAGCAGTGTTTTTTTGCAAGATCATATTTTTTGGATTGCTGTTTGTCCACCCCCTTGAAGATAAACCATCTCTTACAGGTACATTAGCAGTTTGTGATATAAATACTTAAAAAGCTCCTCAGGGCCTACTCAAGGTTAAGTGAACGCGTATGCACCGTTAAAAGCTGAGCTCAAGTGGAAAAAGCACAAAATGTTTCATCTAGAACTGAATGATCTTGTGATGCTGTAAAGACTGCGAGAGCAAATTATTTTTCCCAGCGTAGAAATGATATCATAATAATCCTAGGACTTTATTTGAATCCATAAATTGTCCCAGAAATCTCCCGCCTTCTGCTCAGACACTGAGTTTTAAAAGTTCTGTGTGAAAGCTCCATTAAGCAAATTTATGGCATTACAGTAGCATCAAATCAAATGACTCACTGTAGTGTGAGAGGGTTGCTGTAGCACTTCTTATCACACTAAGAACCAAGACACAGCTCCAGAAGTCTTTATGGGCCGCGTTTGCAGCCTTATGAGGGTAAAAGTCAAGCCTCAGAGGTATCAAGTGGACAAGAGCTCTTTTTTGAAGCAAAGTCTGAAATTACATCCTTACATCTGGGCAACGCTCCAACCTGATCCTCCTTGATGTGAGTGTTGCTTGTGATGGCATCGACTGCTTCGATCTCACATCTTGCGCGCGCACACACACACACACACACACACACACACACACACACACACACACACACATACACACACACACACACACACTGTTAAAATGTGCTGGACGATTTGAATAACATAAACACACAGCACAGTTGATATTATTGACATTAACAATGGGATGCGGGACAGAATATATATGACAGCGAGCCAGTACGCACAACACCAGGACCCTGAAACTGAAGCTAAATGGAATTCAGCCACTATCAATTTTATTCTTAAACTTGATAACCCCAATTAAAGAAGTAATTCCCTGCTGGAAAGGGCTGCCAATGCAGTAGAAAGACACAAATACTTTTGAAATTGGTGCTACATCCAGAGAAAACCAGAGAAAAAGGGCTGTGGCATTCGCTTTTACTCAAGAGGTAGACAACCTGCAACTATCAGAATGCACTGTACCACACCAGACCAATAAATGCTATTGCTGGTGGGTGATGTTATGCGAGCTTGACCGTTTTGACACAGGAAAAAACATGACGGTTGGCTGGTAACAAACAACAACAAACGGTGAGCTGAAATATGTTCCTGGAAACATTTGAGGCAAGAAATTGGCAATGCAGCAACAGAATCTTGGTCCATATTTGATTAGCGCAAGTTGGTTTTACCAGTTGGTCTGAGCTTTTCAGTCTCCAATTTCCACAACACAGGAAACAGTATGAACAGAATCATGAACATGACGGCAGCCAGGGAGCCAGGAAGGCATCCAGTTTGCTGACCTCAGAATTGCATCTTTGCTTTTTGCAGATGATGTGGTTCTGTTGGCTTCATCAAAGCGTGACCTCCAGCATGCACTGGGGTGGTTTGCAATCGAGTGTGAAGCGGTCAGGATGAGTCAGTACCCCCAAGTCTGAGGCCATGGTTGTCTGCCAGAAAACAGTGGATTGCCCCCTCCAGGTTGGGGGTGTGAGTTGAAGTATCTTGGGGTCTTGTTCACGAGTGATAGTAGAGTGGAGCGCGAGATGGATGAAAGAATGAGGCCACGGATACAAGCAGCCAAAATAAGTTTTCTCTGTGGGGTGGCTGGGCTCAGCCTTAGTGATAGGGTAAGGAGCTTGGACATCTAGAGGGAGCTCCGAGTAGAGCCGCTGCTACACTGTTAGAGGTGTGTTGGGCACATCCAACTGATGGGAGGCCCCATGGATGGATGGATGAATGGATGGAGGAAACAGTATGGCGCCCACTTCCATAATGCAACCTTGGATGTTTTGACAAAGGAAACAATATGGCAGCCAGCTGGTAATGAACAATTTTATTCTACAGCCAAATAAATGCACTGTAATATGTTGCTGAGGACATTATAGGCCAGAAATAGGCAGCACAGAAACATAATCGTGGTTCATATTTGATCAACACTGCCTAGTTTTAACATTTGAAAGTACTTTTCCCCATGTATTTACATTGTAAAAAGAGAAATCTGTAATAGGTAGGTATATTTTAAGAGATTATTGTTTTGGCTTTTATACCTTTATTGGACAGGATGCATTAAGCATGAAAGGGGAAAAGAGAGGGGATGACATGCAGCAAAGGGCTGTGGGCTGGAATCAGACATTGCCTTTGTATATAGGACACCTGGTCTACCCACTGAGCTACTGGGCGCCCTGGATACATTTTTTTAAGCGTCACAACCCCTGAGAAATTTGTTTCACTATCAGGATTTAATTTATGGGGTCCAGTAACATTTCTGAAATCTAAAAGAATGACAAGATTTAAAGTAGTGGAGCACTAAACCAGAAGTTAGCTGCTCTGCCGCCATAAGTCTTTACAGTGCTTGCTCCAGGGGGCCAATAATGTGACAGAGCCAGGTAACTTCATTTCAATCAGAAGAGACTCGTTCTGAGCGAAAAGAATATTTATTTACATGTGCACATAAGTATGAGAAATGTGAAGTCTTTGGTGATTAGACCCCATTGTGATGTCATCTATTCCAGGAGGGTGGTAAAGACATAGTAGATTAGGGAACTTACTCTGAGCTTCATGCCACGGAAGCAAGCTTTTTTTACAGCTCTCATAAGAATAAACGGGACCCCGCCTTCAATGCTGCATCCAGTTCTCTTTACGCATCCATGGCAACAGCTCCAGAGCCAGCAAAAACCGGGTCTTCCAGCGGATTTAAGCTGAGAGATAAGCAGGGCGATCTGGGTGCTGGTAAGATAGAGGGAAGTTTCAATAATGCGCACACTGTTATGACACAAAGCTAGTTGAAAACTGGCAGAACCTTGCAACTTGTGGTTAAATGACAATGTATATGTTTTGCTTTTGCAATATATCACAGTATGATATAAATATGATGATAAGTTCTTCATTTATCGGTGGATACATTTACTGTAAAAAAAAACAAACAACATTATTAATGTATGATTAAATGAATGAATAAAGAAATGGTGTCTGTATGTGAGTATGCTGCTCAATAAAAATATATGCCACCAAAAGAAAAAAAATCTGCACTCTTGTCCCTACTTTGCATGATTCATAGTCCCTGCTCTGGAGAGACTGACAGACATATATATAATAAATAGCTTTGACATAGATTTAGAAATGCCCCTTTCCCACAGGGAGGACACACCAGCCTGAGGTCCAAATAAATAAATAAATAAATAAATCTTTGCATGCGGACTCTTACAATCAACAGCAGCCCAATCACAGCTGCAGCAGACGGACTCATCCATCTTTATCACTGCAGCAACACACTTCCAAGACACACACACTCCACACATGCACTTTTTTTTCTCCTGTCCCTCCATCTTTCTGTCTTCATTGTCTCCTTTTCTCTCCTCATCTGTTGCATAAGCTTCACATGAGAGATGGCTCAGGGCTGACGGGACATTCATCAGACAGACCTACTTTATATTACGGTACAGATGAAAAGTGCAGTGACCTCGGCTTGTATAAGTGGTGATTTATTGAAAGAGGCCAGTTGCGGGTGTCTCACTGAAACAGACGCAGGGATCCTTTTTTGTTGCAGTTGCCGGTGACTTGACTGTTTATGCAGGGAAATGTCAGTTCAGAGTGAGCCGTGTTTGGCAGCAGTGTTTTCTGGTGTTAATTGTGTTGTCGTGAGCTCTGCGCATTGATGGGTTGGCATTGGTAGGCTGTGAATGTGAGCAGGATGGTGATTGGCTGATTGTGCCTGTGGATGTAACCAGGGGGAGTTTGAAAGCTGACACACTTGTGTTGCTTTAACTTCACTCAGAGGTGATTACAGACGAATTAAATCTGTGTGTGTTTGTTCTCATGTACGCTATGCTATGTTTCTCACTTATCCCGAGGTTTGACAGGGACAAAGTGTCGGCTGAGTCAGTGCTGCTGTCAAGACTTTAATTGGGCACCCACACACACGCACACACACACATACACACACGGCTGAATCCATCCTTTCTCTCTCAGCTCGTGATTATCACCTGGATTGCCACAGTTGTGCTGGTGCTGCGGATCAACAAAGCCCTGTTTGTCACTGCATTGCAGAGTGTGTCCCCCTGAATTATAACAAAACTGTTATCACACTAACAAACACACACTGTGACCACACAGCAGCAAACTGGCAGCCAGCGCTGATGTAAGTGCTCTGCAGAGTGTCTGGGATGCTTAAAAGTCAGGTCGCTGTGCACATGTTGATTCTCTGTGATCCTCAATTGACATTCATCCTCTGTTGGAAAACTCTCAGATGGAGCTCCTGGCATGTGGAGCTCACATCATTTTAATGCCGTACAAACACTTTGGATTTGGATCAGTTTTTCAAATGTCAATAAGCAAGAGAGAAATTCTGTCCAAGATGTTTGTATAGGTCATATGAATATTTAATTCAGATGTGGTTGGAATGAGTCACTGTTATCGATGTAAAGGGTTTCATAAAAAACTGGAAAAACTGGGCAGCACTTTTAATTAAGGCCCGAGCACCACGCGTTGCGAGGACCCTATAGGGATTTTTATTCTTACACCAAATAAATTTCATTTTTGAGGGGCGTAACATACATGCTTTTCGCAGATGATGTGGTTCTGTTGGCTTCATCACAACGTGACCTCCAGCATGCACTGGAGAGGTTTCCGAGTGTGAAGCGGTCGGGATGAGAGTCAGCACCTCCAAGTCTGAGGCCATGGTTCTCTGCCGGAAACCGGTGAATTGCCCCCTCCAAGTTGGGAGAGAGTTACTGCCTCAAGCGAGGGAGTTCAAGTATCTCGGGGTCTTGTTCACGAGTGAGGGTAGAATGGAGTATGAGATGGATCGGGGGTTTGGTGTGGCTTCTGCAGTGATGTGGGCGCTGTGTCGGTCCGTCGTGGTGAAGAGGGAGCTGAGCCAGAAGGTGAAGCTTTCTATTTACTGGTTCATCTACGTCCCAACCCTCACCTATGGTCATGAGCTCTGGGTAGTGACAGAAAGAATGAGGTCGTGGGTACAAGTGGCCGAAATGAGTTTCCTCGGTGGGGTGGCTGGGCTCAGCCTTAGAGATAGTGTAAGGAGCTCAGACATCCGGAGGGAGCTCGGAGTAGAGCCGCTGCTCCTTCGCTTCGAAAGGGGTCAGTTGAGGTGGTTTGGGGCCTCTGATCAGGATGCCTCCTGGATGCCTCTGGGCACTTCCCACTGGTAGGAGGCCCTGGGGCAGACCCAGAACATACTGGAGGGATTACATATCTCATCTGGCCTGGGAACGCCTTGGTGTCCCCCAGGAGGAGCTGGAAAGCGTTGCTGAGGAGAGGGACATCTGGGGTTCTTTGCTTGGCCTGCTGCCCCCACGACCCGGCCCCAGAGAAGCGGATGAAAATGGATGGATTAACATACTCAAAAAGTCATGAAACTTTGCCCACACATCAGAACTGTTAAAATATTTGATATTTTAGGGGTCTCGTGCTCAGGTTCCAAAAAGTGGCTCAGTAGTGCCCCCAACAAAATTTTTGCAAAGCAGCCCTCAAAGCTGGTTTTCACCTACATGTACATCCCAAGACGTACAAAAAATTCTCTTAGAGCCATACCCTAAACCCAACAGGAAGTCAGCCATTTTGAATTTTATGTGTAATTTTTGTGCATTTTTGGCCATTTCCTGGGGTCGTACTCCAACAAACTCTTCCCACAGATTAGATCAGATTGACTTCAAATTTTTGTCTGAACCATCTTAAGACCTTTGACATCAAAAGTTGCTGAAGCTGTGAACCATTCATTTCACAACTGTGGGCTCAACATGGCATCTGGACGTTGGGAGATATCTCAGGTCAAAACTCAATTTTAGATTTTCCTGATCTAATGTCCCATTTTGGTATCCCAAGAAATTCACAGTTCCTCTACTTTAGGGTAAGGTCAGCACTTAATTCACACAAGGTTCGCTGGGGGTCTGAACTGAGGACTCACCCTATAGTATCTCTCATGGAAGGAGCGCCACGAAAGAAAGCAGTCTCCTTCATTTATAACAATCTCATGTCATACATCTCTACAGAATTACCCGGTTATAGATCATGGGAGGCAGATATACCTCTAGGAACAGAACCATTGATTGGGAGGTGGTGTGGAATAATGTATTTGGGTCTTCTAAAAACCCAAATCACCAGTTAATCCACTACAAAATCTGCCACAGGACTTATTTAACACCACGTAAAAGGCATCTGTTGGGTTTAGCGCCCAATCCCTACTGAACATTCTGTAGTCAGGGCGTTATGGGTACATTGATGCATGTCTTATGGAAGTGTCCAGATGTACAAAGATTTTGGGTTAAAGTTGTGGATAAGGTGTCTGATTTGGTAGGGAGGAAGGTCCCATTGGAATCTACACTTCTTCTCTTAAATGATGACGCCAGGCTCAAGATCACTGAGATAGAGTGTAAACTCTGGTTGGCTGGCATGACTGCAGCGAAGAAAATTATTGTTCTGAGGTGGCTTCCACCGCACCAGTTATCAATAAAACATTGGTTACAAGCTCTTCTCGAGGTGATCTACCTGGAGTGGTCATCAGCTCGTATTAATAATACTAAGCTAAGAATGTTGGAGATGTGGGAAAAAGCTGCAGAGGATGTTAAAAAACTACTGTCATGACTTTTAAGGCTCTCATCTATGGTAACTCTGTATGTCCAGTTTGTAATCCTGATCATCACTTTGGCTTAATTGGTTGTTTTTATTTTTTATGCTATAAACTTCTCACTATTAATCTGTGTGCTCCATAAGGAGGGGGAATATGGGAAGGAAGGGGGAGGGGGATGTGTTCTGTAGTTAATGTATGTGTAGTGTATGTTTACGATAATGTTGAATGCAATTATTGAAATGAATGTAACTATTGAAATGTTGCAAACTGAATAAATAAATAAAAAGTTTATTGCAAAAAAAAAAAGTTGCTTAAGCTAAAGCGAGTTTTCATTGAACCATGTGACTGTTGTGAGCTGTCAAATTTCCATGTGTCGCCACCAAAGCGGAAGTTGTAACTTCTGTGTACCTTGTTCAATCTGCACTGAACTTCATAGGTTTTATAAGGCTCCAGTCACAAAGCCAACTACAGGTGCATTAGGTGTCATGGTGTTCGTGCTACCCGCTGGCAACAGGAAGTAGTCTTTTCAGACAATTATCTTTTGGTTTATGTGAAATTAACATGGTGTGGTCTACAATAGATGATGTATAATAAGTGTGTTCTCCAACGCCACATAGTGGAAACAAGGAGTGGTATAAAATGTGGAATAGGTCATTCCAACTCCCACACTCTATGAAGGATAAACTATCTCACTCCTGCATGTAAGGTCGACCAGTGTGCTGCCAGCACTCCTGAGTTGTGCGGAGGTGCGAGGGCCCATTCATCGCTGCTTGCTGATGAAGTTTCTTGGAAGTAATTTAAACCGGTAATAGTTAGGGCAAATAAGGATGATAGGGACCGGTTTTCCTCCCCCTGTAAGCTTTCTTGCCATGAAAAAAAATAAATAAATAAAAAAATAGCCCAATAATTGATGTGTAATACTAAAGATATTACCTATCCATCTGAGTAGGAAAAAGACAGTCATATCATATTTCAAGGAGTGATGACATATCCTTTTGAGTAAACTGACCCTAAACCTCATTTTTTCTAACACTTGGATGATTGGGACAGGAGGTCTTATCAGTGATTTAGGCTTGTTTAGAATTTATTTCATACTTTGATATAATTTAACAAGCACATTTTTATTTTCCTGTTCATCATTATGAATTAAGCCTCCATGTACATTTCTGTTAAACATGATTTCTGAAGTCCGTCCACAATTCATACACTATAAAACTGTCTGTCCTTGCTGTCACAACAGCACCCTACCTTCCACATCCCACCTTAATTCTCTCCCACCAAATTTCATTGAACACATTTAATTGAGTTAATCAAAAATATTTGAGTTTAAAAGAATGAACACATTTAGTTGAGTTTAAAAGATCAGCAGTAGCTAGAGTTGGGTTAAGAGGTCAAGGCTAAGCGTTAGGTTTGGATAGTGTATTAGTGTAAACTTGGTGCTGCAAAAACCAACTAGCAAAATCCACTTTGTATGAGTCTATAACTCGGTTTATAGGAAAATTCTGCATAGTATCCCTTTAAATCAAAGCATTATCAGAAATGTGATTTAACATTTATTGCTCAATCGTAGGCTGTCTAGCCTATAAAAGTGTTTACTATGACATGATAACTATTACAAAAGTGAAACTCTTTCAAAATTTAACAGGAATGATGATACTTGCTAAAACTTTTGGTTTGAACCAAGCAATATGCGAAGGGGTAGGTGTTAAAGAATAATTTACCCCATGTGATCATTTGAAATATCCATTACTCACCCCATGTTTCGGTGAATTCATGAAGAAAGAGTCCAGGGTGAATGGAGAATCCAAAAAAGGTGAGCATTCTTTGTAAATTTAACTAAATGGAAACAGCATTTAACCACAGCAAACCTACACCAAAAAGTCTGTTTACAAAGTGTCACACAGCTCATTCAGTATAACCCAGAGGTCTGCACTACGAAGCCAGTTCAACTTATCCAGGATATCTTATCGTTATCTGGCTTAACTAACCCCATTCTCGGAACCCATCGGCTGTATTCAGCGTCTGACTTCCGGCAGATGGCGATATAGCCTCTGGGGGCAGACCCCCGATGTTTTGGCATTCCGGTTTGATTTGGGCGGAGGAGGCAAATTTCCGTTTCCGACTTCCGTTTATATATAAGTAAATATGCTAAACCATTGCGATGGATTCAGAGTTTGCAGTGATGCCAATTATGTTCCGCCTCGTTAGTTCACCGCACGGACCGTTTAACCTGGCAACAACTGCAGCCGGCTCAAACGTGATTGGTCAATATCACGTGAACTACAAACAGCCTACAACCGGAAACCAGGGCTCTTCCGCTCTTCTTCCAGAGGCAAGATCTCCGGGGTTTGCCTACAGACTCTACATTCACTGAATGTAGAGTCTGTATATAGAGACTAAACTAACCCAAACAGTGGCCATCTGGATAATGAGTACTACAGAGGTGGTTATCAACCAGTTCAGTCAACTCTGGGTTTTGCTGTCCAGCCACGAGCACGTTCATGTGAAAGCGACGGGGGTGTAATAACGAGCGACATCATCAGAACCATGAATGAAGTAGGCTACTTCATATCATGTGAGATGAAACGGTACCAGAAGTGTCTAACTGCGAAATGTAGCTGCAGTGATGGAATCAGAGTGTAAAATAGCAAAACTTTGACTGTGGACTGAAAGAAACTTTGCATAAGTTAAAATCTTTTCATCCATGCATACTTTTTTCTTCAGTGATCTGATTGGTCAGAGGTCAGGCTGTTGACAGGATGTGATCTGGAGCAGGCTAACTGTTCAGCATAAGTTACCATCAGGCCCGTTTCCACCGCAGGAACTTCGGGGTAATTTTATGGGGCCGTGGCCGTTGGTGCGTGTTTCCACCGCAGGAACCACCCCCAAAGCACAGAGTTCCGGAACTTTTACAGGGGCTAAACAAGTCCCTGCCTCGGGGTAGGTACTCAGAACGGCCCCGAAAGACTCCTGGCTGGGGCTTGGGGATTACTTGGTGCTGATTGGATATACTCAAGGCGCGATGTGACAACAACAGAAAGCAACAAAATAGCCGGCATTTTTAAAACTTAGCAGACGAGGGTTAGCTCGTTCATATAGCTTCCGCCGCCATGGAAAAAAAACTCACTAAATGGCCCGTGAAAAAAATATTTTTTCCAGCGGATATCTTAGTTACAACATGATTGAGGTAGCAAAGCAGTTTTGTGTTGCTATGTGTTGTATTTATTCAGTTATGGGAAATCACAATGTCTAGAAAGCATCAGTAGTGGCTGCAGCTGACAGGGACAGCTCACAACAGCATCTGTTAAAAGCCTCCCGTTGCCGGATACACATGAAACTACTCCAGTTAGCTCAATCATGTTGTAACTAAGACATCCGCTGGAAAAAATATTTTTTTCACGGGCCATTTACTGAGTTATTACAGACACCGCTATCGGCTAACAGCTAACAACGTCCCTACGTCGCCCCGGTCAAAATGGTTGCGCAACGATTACGTCACATCCAGAGCCCGTAACTTTACAGGAATCTTCCTCGTACTCCGCTCTCTCAGTGGAGACACGGCGGTTGAGAGAGCCAAGCGAGAGGACGTTCCTGTAGTAGTTCCTGCCCCCCAAATAGTACCAGGAACTTCTTCAGTGGAAACGGGCCTATAGTGATTTATTCTAAAAAAAAGAGATCCAGCTGCGTAGTACTGAAAATCCAGAATTAACCCTGAAGTTACCTCACTAACTCCAAATCCTGCTTCATAGTACAGACCTCAAGTCTTACTTATCCCGTCATGTGCACAGTGCTTCCCAAACATTTCCGCTAAAATATTAAAATTAAAACACTTCCGCCTCTTCTTATGCTGACTGTGCCCCGAGTGTGCCCGAGCTCACACGTTCAAACACAAGCATACCCAGGCATGTTACTTGGTCATTTAATTGTTTAAATGTTAAATGGTATTGCTTTACAGAAAATGCATGTGTTTGGGAAGTACTGTGCATATGACTACAAAATGAGACTTGGATTATACTGCACGACTTGTGTAAATGGATGCTTTGATATAGTTTTGCTGTTGTTAAACACAGCCCCCCTTTATTTCAATTTATAGATTTTTTTTTTTCCATTTTTGGACTCTTGTTCACAGTGGCGGCATGCAAGAAAAACATTTTTTAATGCAAATTCTGAATAATTAATTCATTTCCAAAACAGTTTATCCTGTTAGATGAGCGGAGGCAGGGTACACCCTGGACAGGTCACCAGACTATCACAGGGCTGACACATAGAGACAGACAACCATTCACACCTACGAACAATTTAGAGTTACCAGTTAACTTAACCTGCATGTGTTTGGACTGTGGGAGGAAGCCGGAGTACTCACTCAGGGTTCAACCCCCCCCCACCTTGGACTCCAACCCAGAACCCTCTTGCTGTGAGGCGACAATGCTAACCACTGGACCACCGTGCCGTCATTCTGAATAATATGATGTGTAATTGATGTACAAATTGTCATTTTGCAGGTAAAGTATTCCATTATATGCCTACAAAACCACTAAAGTGTGCTGTTCATGTTGGAAAAAGAGTTAAGCGTGTGATCTCACATGCACACAAAAAAGACGGATCATCAGCAGCACTCAATCCTCAGAGATACTGTTCTTTATTTCTTTAATCAAAAAATATTGTTATCAGCCAATACTTTTCTGCATACTTTCTCACAGCACAGTAATACAGACTCTTTATACAGTCAATACATTCATTAGGAGGAAAAATTATGCAAGCCTATAGTCACTCCAGTACAATCAAAAAACACAGTTCTGAAACACTGCCATGAAGAAGGGTAAAATACTGCTCAAAAAAGGTCATTGTGTAGAAAATCACGATCAGAAAAATACCAAAAACAAAACAAAAAAAAAAGCCAGAAGCATCAGTTGTACATTCAAAGATATATCGTTATAATACTGTGCTGTATGTAATTATATTCACCATGACTGAGTATAAATACATATTTGATTTCATACATTACATGTCCTATGGCACAAACACTTTTTAAAGCTTCTTTCTCTCTACATGGACATTATGTACACACACACTCGCACGCACACTTGCTCACACACACTGTAGAGCAAAGCAGGAGAGAGACGGAGAGGAAACGGAGGAGGTGTGAGAGAGAAAATACAATTTCACCCTCTGATTGATTTATGTTTGGTTATCTTTTTAATATCTGGCTGAAGAAAATATAGATCTTGGGCATTTTTTTCTCATAATAGGGAGGATTTCTTGGCATCACACACACACACATACACACACCTTCCCACCTGCTCCCCAGTGCCTCACGTGGGAGACGAAGAAGCACCTGCATGTGACACTCTCTCTGCAGCCCCCCCCCCCCCCCCCCCCCCCCCCCCCCCCACCATCCGTTTGCTTTGGTTTCTCAGCATGCCTGCCTCATTCCCAGGAGGCTGTGGGACTGAGGCGCCGGTTCTCCCACAAATGTCACATTAACATCGCCCGAAACACTGGATGAGGTTAACACGTGAAATGAATGTCATGGCAACATTGATCTGGCGTGAGCTCCGCAGGCTGAAGCCCAAATCATTTTTTGTGATCTTACTTTCTTAACGATCATAGTCGGATCATTAGTGATATTGATTGAGGATTAAAGCACATATTTTAGTGCCTTTACACTAAATGAAATGTCCGGCTGAGGATGACTTTGATTGACACGGAGTCAAGGAGCTAGTGGTGTGATTACCAGTTATCGACCCTTTGGCCGTTCATCTCCATCAAATAGAGCTCGACATCCACCAGTTTCATCTCAAGGTCCCTAACCGCATGGATCCATTTTCTGATGAGAACATGCTCAGTATGCACATGTAGCACAAAAGACTTCAAGGTAATCAGTTAACGAGCAAAAAGGACACTTGTGAAATTAAGTACGAGTGAGTGTGTTTGACATAAAGTGGGAGGAAAGAGGGATAAGTGGGAGGAGTGTAGAGTAAAGTGGCAGTTGGCGCTCCTTCATTCACATTGCAATTTTGAAGAAAATCAATTTGTGGGGAACAAAGCTGAGGGAGGAGGAGCGAAGCACAACTGAAGCGAAAAGAGGGGAATTTGGAGAAATAGGTTCACTCCAGTTAAAGTAATCTTTGATGGGAAAAGAAATTGAAAAGACTATCACATAAGCCAAAAGTTGGAGTTGCTGCAAATACAGTAGTAAAAAAAAAGAAGTTTTTAATGTAGCTCTGACTGGAGATTGAAGATAATCTTACCTGGGTTTTAGTAGTTTGGGCCAAAATTCATGTTGGCTCTGAGTTATTCACCAATTATATTTTAAAACACTCTCGTTATAGAGCTTAGGGTTGGCGTCCCCCCTCTTATGGGGGAACACCTTCTAAATTAAGAATTCCAATATATGATTTCCATGGCCAAGGAAAGTTCAATCGATATTTGTGAACATGAGCTACTCTGTCTTAAAGCCATAAACTAGAGAAGTAAGTCTCAAACTTGTGATGTTATAGTGTTTATTAATGTTTTTGCCAAAATGAGCTTTATTCTGTCGTAGTGTTCTCAATTCTCAAACAGAAAATGTACCCATATACTCAGAACATTTCCTGAGGTGCTCTCAGTGTCATCTAGAACATTGTTACCTATTCACTGTCTTTGTAACAGCACCAGACTTTATACTCTATCATTTGGAAGACGACGATGCGAGACGTTAAATACCATTTTGACCTTTCAGCCATGTTGGGACTCTTAATTAGACAGATGGAGGCAAAGCTTTGCCAGCAGCAGCAGCAGCAGCAGCATTGGTGAGTGTGAGTACTGGTGTCGCAGAGATCAGCGGGTAGGAAGTCATATTAAAATGAGCCGCCTTGTCGTGAGGATGGGCTGTGATTGGTGCGTGACTGATTATAAAACAATGACTCAATCAATCACCTATAGAAACTTTCTAGGTCCATATATATCGTTACTGAAAGCGTTTCAGTTATACCTATATTATACCATCATGACAGGTGGCGTCCTGCTCACTAGGAGCATATCATAACACTGCGAAAGGTTATGTCCAGCTGTGTTACAAACTGATACCTGCCTGAAGGCATATCATACCGCCGTGAAAGGTTGCTTTTGGCGTCAGGTGTCTACTGCCAAAATCAGTGACAAAGCAGTGGTATTTGACGACTCTGGAATGAGAATGGAGATTTAGCCAAAACTTCACCTACTTGTGAAGTCAAGGGTCAGGTCATAAGACACCGGGGATTTAGAAGTTTCAGTTAATACCAGTGATTTGATCACCAACCTTGCCAACCCTCCCATTTTTCCCAGGGGACGCCTGTTTTTGATTGTCCTCTCCCGGTTTCCCCCTGAGGTCACAACTCTCACGTATTTCTTCCAATTTATCTCAGATGATCACATCTTTTTTCTTTTTTGTTATGACAACCTGTTTCTGACACTGTGTGGCGTATATAAGCCCTACAACTCTAAAAGAGCAGCCAACTGTTTCCTCCCCGTTGGCCCTTCCTCCTCACTCCCTCCTTCTCTATCCCTTTGGGGTCTGGAGAGGGGCATCAGTCAGGCCCGCGTTAGTCTGCTGCTGCTGCTGCTGCTGCTGGGGGACACATGTCTCTGTGCCGACCGCTTTATGTGTGCAAGTCTGACGGGAAGCTCTAGTGGGGGTTTGAGAGGTGCATCAGGAGCTGGGGAGCCTCCTGTTCTATCAGTCAATCAATTCTATTCATGAAGCCCAGTATCACAAATCACAATTTGCCTCAGAGGGCTTTACAGCATACGACATCCCTCTGTCCTTTGGGCCCTCACAGTGGATGAGGAAAAACTGTTCTGCCTCGTTTAGGCATCCAGGACCTAGGGGTGTGTGGGCCAGGAATGACAGCCGGCAGTGGGTCCCTGGCGCGGGCCCAGCCTACAGCATGACCTCCCTCCCTCCTCCCCCTGGTTCTCCGCTAAAGTGCCAGGGGCATGAACCAAAAACTAAACCAATTTGAATGTAATCAACATGATTATTGGCTTCTTTTTTTTCCCCCCACTGAAATTAGGGAGTGAAATTTGCAAACATACTCACAGATTGGGAGCATTTTATTATGAGCATTCAGTGTTTTGAATCTTTTTGTGATGGTGGGGGGTAGAGGCCATCAACAGCTGATCATCAACAATCAGCTGTTGATGCAGTTTGCTGCAGTGCTGAAGGACCGTCTCCTGCAGCTCGGTACTTGTTAGCATGAGCTAACACAGCACAACGTGATCTCATCCCTAACGTTAATCGTCATGTTTTGCTGCTTAGGCAGAAGCCCCACAGCAGCAGCTAACATCCAACACCAGGCTGTTAATCTCACACTGACACCAAAATGGTGACTCTGTTGTTTAACACGTTAATACTAGGGTTGGGAATCTCTCTGTGATAGACGATTCGATACGTATCTAGATACACGGGTTACGATACGATTCAAAAACGATATATTTTTAATACAGAACGATTCGATACGATTCAATACAGTGTAGGAACGCTACGATTCGATACGATTTGATACGATTCTATGGTTAACATTTGTTGATGTAGACATTAATCGTATATTATAAAATAAAGAAGGCAATTCTATAAAAGTGACATTCTTACAGTATTTTCAAATTTGTAAAAGACCACATCCCCAAACATTGTTGCTGTATGGCACTGGCAAAAATAAAATAAAAAGACAAACAACAATAAAATCACACATTGTCTGTGTTTTTGTATGTATCTTATATGGACTTGAGTCTGGAATAAAGTTTATCATAATGCTGTACAATATAAACATAAAACAGAATAAAATAATAACATGCAATGTAGGGGCAGAATCTGACATCTCCTGTTATTAGTTGATATCATGGACTGTGATGACTAGCAGCTTATCACTGACAGCATGTCAGACTATTTCTCTGTGTTTGTCATTTATAAAAAGATAAATCACTTTTCTATAATACATCAATGATATTTCAATGGAATAAATTACTTATTGACTTATTCATACTTCAAAAACAGCATCAATAAGTGATTAACATAGGGGAGGATCAAAATAAAATAAATAAATAAAATAAAAATCAACCAGCCACCCTCCTCCCCTGACAAGTAAAGAACAGTCCCTAAAGTGCACTGAGGTTTGTGGAAATGTGAACGGCTCGTTTCTCCTCTGACACGTCACATACCTGTGTGCTGGTGCTGCCACAGCTCGGCTGTTCAGGTATTTTTGGGCAGTCATGACACCGACGAAGACTTCTTGGACCTGGAGCCGGGCTTCTCGGTCGCCGGTAAGCCGTTATCTTGCGCCCCGGAGCACTATGGCCGCCATATTTGACAGGAATACGTATTTCTGTCTGTGTCTGTGACCCCCCCGTTCAACCCACAACCGGCAGGATTCGCCTTTAGTTTCTGCTGCGGCTTGGCTGCTCCCTGGTTTATCCAACCAGCATTAGCTTCTGTTCCTCAGCTCCACCGGTCAAGCTGGCGCTGATGTTTACATCCATTATCGTTGTCAGTAATGCCTGCTACGGAGCATGCCACTGGATCTCGCGTTGTTTTAGAGATGCAAACTGTTAAAGCCAGTCAACCGATTGATAGTCTCGCGATACCCAATCCATGACTCTACAATCGATTCATCTAAGGATTCATGGCTGATTCATATCGAATGAGGAGGCTACTACCGACGCAGCCGTATCTCTCGCTTGTCAAACCGGATATCCGGTCATATCGGTTAATCGCTCCCAACCCTTGTTAATAACAGTTGGGTAACGCCATGTGATGTTAACAGTAAGCCTTGTTACTGTGTGTGTGTGTGTGAGCCTGTCTCTGAGCGAATCAATATGCTGCATGCAGCTCTACAATGAAATTAAATTTTGACTGCCCAGTCTCGGAATGAGACTGGGCAGTCAAAATCCGGTGCTTGTGTAGTGACTTGCGGTGTCAGAAACCAACAAAAAATGGCGCCCTTTAATGTCAGCATGGTACGCGGCTGGTTGCCTTCATATTTCAGCAACACCTGGCCATGACGGGGAAACGTGGCAGGACAAGGACGAAAATTAAGGCAGCGAAAGTCCGAGAAGGGCGGGCGGTGTTGCGGATGGATCTTTTTTCCTAAACCTAACCACTTCCTTTTGTTGCCTAAACCCAACCATGTGCGTTTGTTGTTCAATTCACAGTGTTGCACCAACTTACTTCATTTATTTGGAATGAGACTGTATGTAAATGTTAAATTTCATGTGTGACAATGCATGTAACAGGCAGAACTTGACTCGGTGTCCCAGAACGTCAACAACCAACGCACCCAGGGTACCTTGTACATCGTATTTGGATGTGGAAAGTCCATGACCAAAACGTCAATATGTGACGAGGTCGGAGTGAGAATGTGTTGTTCTAATTTGTGGTAATTTTGAGGTGTCTGGATAAAAATGCAAGGTTGCGCAGAATTCACAGGGATTGGCTGAATTTGCGTTAATTGTTACGATCATTGTCTGATTAAAAGTCACGAGAATGCAGGACATCAAGTCTCTGAGATTTTTCTGGGAGAGGATCCTCAGACAACTTTGGATTTGAAATCCTTCCTATTTTTGAGGTCTCAAGGTTGGAAGGTACGCTGATCACTCCTAATGGACTTGGCTTGTTGAGTCGACCTGTCCACACATCTCAGCACTGAAGCTGATTAAATGTTATGATAACCGATTTGAAAAATAGCCCAAACTATGAAACCCTGATTTTCAGCTGCCAGTTTTTGTTTTAACAGTCGCTATGGTGAGAGAAAGAGCAATGACACACTTGCAGTCAACCCCCCGAAGTGTCTCAGACGTTTGAGTGTTGAACAAGAGTTTGGAGGGCACGACTTTATCAGCTGCAAGAGACACATCCGACATTCATCAGATTTAAAGCCTTATCCATTAAAACAAGGTCTGATGTGTCTGATATCTCCGGGCAGGTATTAACAGAAATCTGCCCTTTGGCACAGCTCCATCCTCGCAAGATAGATGAACACTGCTAATGCCCCAAGGTGTCTGCAGAATGGATGTGCATTGATCTCAATGTGCTGTTTCTGTGGGCAATATAGAGCGTGGTGTGTGTGTGTGTGTGTGTGTGTGTGTGTGTGTGTGTATGTGTGTTAACATTTATGGTTTGTTACCGGGCAGGACTCGGGCAGCACTGAGACAGAGTTGATGTACGTGACTGTGTTTCAGTGTAAAATATTACTGAATTGCCATCAGCCAGCAGCAGAATGAGCCGAGCTGAAATGTGTCACCGTGGCCCTGAGACCAAATTCACTGCTGCATCATGGGACTGAAAACCTTGGATGAGGGACAACAAACCGAAGGGAAGGACAGATGATTTTCCTGTCCTCTCTGTCTCTCTCTCTCTCAGTCTCTCCAAAAGCTAAAGGGTTAAAGAGCTGTTCAGTTACATTCATTATATTCATCCAGATAATGGCTAACAGTAAGTCACCAAAGACCATTAATAGTTAATAGAGGACTATCTACTAATAGCAGAAATTTCCTCTTCCTAATATTGGAAATGTGATTAATGACATCTTGGCTCTGACCCCAAGTCATATTTTTTGTCTTGTATTTTTGCCAAGCTACAATAACAGTCAAGTCTACCATTAATAAATATTTAACCAACAATAAGCAGAGTCTACTCATCCTACGACAATCTGTGGTCTAACTTCCATAGCGAGCGCCGACTTGTAGGTGACCTGCACTGCTAGGATGAACGTGGCACACATACAAGGAAAGTCAAGGAGGGCTGTTCGTTCTTAAAAAAAAAAAGCCCATATTAACATGCCTTTGAGACTCCCCTGCATATTAAAGTTTAAATGACAGCGCTGTTTTAACATTGCTTGAGAGACAGCCAGAACCGTCGGTGGCTCTGCCTGAGTGAAATCACCCCTTGAGGTGAGATGTTCAGCGCCCAGACTCTCAGACTGGATATCTCTGCTTTCTGGAAACAGCTCCCAGCGGACAAAGACGCAGCTGTTCAAAGCTCCTCACACTGTTGGCGGCAGTGTGCAACAGAGAGCGCCCATAAAGAAATCAATGTCTCTGAGCTTTTGAAGCTTCACCGAGGATTCGTCTAACTGTCAGTTTATTCTTTAGTGCTGTGGCTCATAGTCAAGTGATAGATGGTGGTGATATCCTTTTATCAGTCTGTGAGTCACAGTCTTTACAGTTTTTTTTTGTTTGTTTTTTTTGCATGGAGGAAACAACATCTATTTGATGCTGGTTGCTGCTTTGTGAATACTTTATTGAACATGAGAGGCTGTTTTCTGTCAAGCACGCATCTGCTGTTTGCTTTTCCACCTTGCTAGCCAACCACTTTGTTATCGCTCAAAGCTAGCTAAACTGTCCCCTCTGTGCTCTCCGGGCGTGTTGACATTTTCAAGCCTCAAAGAGTCCCATGCGGGCAAAGCTGGTCACCAAGGAGACAATGCCTGAATATGTTCCCCAACAACTGAGGGTGGGGGCGGCTGCTGGTGGCTGAGGACTCAAGAGGAAATACAGATTGGCTTCCCATTTTTGTCATACTGGTACACCAACATCTTGATGCAGTGAGAGTTGGCTGGTGAGATCCAGGGGCTGCTTGTGATGGAAAAGTTGTGGCTAGCGTAGAATGGCGGCGGCTGCTTGCGGCAGTGGACCAGGGCGCGCAGCACGTTGGCTGCCATGCCCCGGAAACGCTTGCTTATGAAGCAGTAGAGGAAGAAGTTGACCCCGGTGTTAAGTAATGCTAGCATGTTTGCCAGATCGGTGAGCGCGTGGAGCAGTCGGCCGGCACCTTGTGAGGCTGGAGGTGGGGAGTAGAAGTGGTAGAGGATCATGAGGGTACGTGGCGCCCACAAAACAGCGAAAATGGAAGTGATGGCGAGGAGGATGGCGGTGGTCTTGCCGGTGGAGTAGCCGCGCAGACGGAAACAGCTGCGGCGTCTGCGCAGCTTGCGAACGATGACAGTGTTGAGGGAGAAGAAGACGGTGCAAGGGAGGAGGTAGACGGTGGCACAGTGGGCCCACACTAGAACATGCTGTGCCACAGTTCTCCTGTTGCCCTCCCCTCCTCCTCCGCCACCATTGCTCAACCCAGGCAGGCTGTGCCACAGCTCAGGCCACCAGTAATAAGGAGCTGCAGAGAGCAGGCACCCAATATACACAGCAAATATCACCCTTCGTGTGCGGGCCGGGTAGGAGACTGTGTGGTAGCGCAGCGGGTGGCAAACAGCGATGTAACGGTCAATGGTGAGAGGCACAGTGATCCAGATGGAGGTGTGGATGGAGGAGAACTCCAGAACCTGCACTGCGTTGTTCAGTGACGGAGGTAGCGGCGTGGCCAAAATAAAATCCTCCAATATGAAGTCGACAAAAACAATGAGGAGCAGGACCAGGATGTCGGCGGCTGCCAGAGCCAGGAGATAGTTGTAGGAGGACTTCTGACGTCGCAGCACCAGCTGGGACAGGATGACCACTGTCAGGATGTTAGCTGGGGGGAGGAAGGAGGGGAGGAAGGAGGGGAGGAAGGGATGTCGGAGGATGATTGAAAGTAGATAGGTGGAGGAAGATAGGGAAATGATAGAAAAAGTATGAGATTGGAAAAGGAATGGGCACAGGTTAGGGCAGGGAAGGAAACAGAAAAATTGAGTGTTAGTGGGCAGGTGATTGAAAAGAGGCAACAACAAACAGTAACAGAGATGCAGTGGATATGTACTGCCAGGTAACACACAATACAAACAAACAAAAATATATGAAACATTGTCAGCACCATCAGCAGCATCAAGCACACATTTTCTTTTAGTTTCATCCTGCAATATGCAAAGAAAACTCTGTTATCGCCCCCAGTCAGTATGTACCACGTTCAACCAGCTCTCCCACTGTGTAATCCCTCCTCTGTTTATTGCTCCCTTCCCTTTTTCCCTTCATCTACACCTGCTGTGTAATTCCAGCAGCACCTGCCTCTGCCTTTGGCCAAATTGTTATCTCTAATAAAGAGCAAAGCCACAACAAAAACAGGAGGGCAACGTGCAGCATCACAGCCTCGCCAATCTGCTGAGTTCGCTACTGCCTGCCACCGGCAATTTAGCTCCTAAAACAAAGCACAAGGACGCAACATCTCTCTCTGTCTGCCTCTGTTTTTTTTTGTAATCTTCACTCCATATCCCCGACATAAACCAACATATCTTCCCTTCCATGGTGCCAAATGAAATGTTTCCCTCACCACCTTCTTGTTTATCTATTCCAACTCTGTCACTTTCTTTCACAGGACAGCTGAATATCCCAGGAGAGCGCACCACTACTCTCTCATTTTTCGTTAAGAAGAACGTGGACACACAGGCCTGGATGTGATTTATCCCACTGCTGCTTTTACCAAAGAATGACCTCTGTGCGGCTGCATCAGGCAGGAGCAGCACAGCTCTCTGCCTCTCACGTGGAACTGCAGTTGGGTGACTGCGTTGAACAGGCTCATTACATGTCTTCTTTCTTTGTTGTCTATTCCCTGTTTCCGCCACGTGCGCGTATTATTCCCTGGTGATTCCCATCATCAGGCAGTCGAGTTTACAGGTTGTGAGTATGCTCAGATGTTTCCCAAATTTAGAGGAGACAGCAAACAAGATGCTGGCTTTGCTTACACTGTAGTGTACTGAAAGTAGCCTGCTACCTTTTACACTGTGATGTTGAGAAAATAAAATCAGTTAAAGGGTCAGTGTATAAGATATAGGGGGATATAGCGGCATCTAGTGGTAAGGACTAGAGATTGCAACCAGCTGAAATGTCTCCTGGTTAGAATTCTTTCATTGCCCAGGAGGTTTTCAGAAGGTCTCTTCCTCTCCAAAACAAACAGACCCAATGATTTAAACTGGTGGAAACAGAATAAAGCAGTTTCATGTTACAAATTCATGTATGTTTTTTTTAATGTAATAACTTATGATTTTCAGAAAGTTTTCACCGGGAGTCGAATTATCTGCAGAGGTCTCTTCCTCTCCAAAACAAACCGACCCGGTGATTTAAACTGGTAACAACACCGAATAAAGCAGTTACACATTACAAATTCATGTATTTCTGACGCAACATGCTAGTGTGTGGTCACTTTTTTTCTTCTATAACACAAGATCCAGACGTTCAGGAGGTTTTAACTGGAAGCAGAATTATCCACAAAGGACTCTTCCTGTTAAAAACAAATGGACTAGGTGATTCAAACCAATAGAAACACTGAATAAAGCAGAGTCATGTTACAAATTGGTGTAACTCCAGTGTTGCTCAGTGCAGTTGGAGTTACCACGGTGGCTGATGCCAAACGCAAAAATGCGACAACGTGAATGGCCCTTTCTGAAGCCAGTGTTTGGTTTGTCCGTTCTGGGCTATTATCAGGAGTCTTATTGCACAGAGCACCTTTAAAGCCACAGTGTGTAGGAATTTCTCCCATCTAATGTTGCAATCATATATTGTATTCAAACAGATGGCGCACTCTAGCGCCTCACTGTTTCAAACACATATTGCAACAACTGTAGCCGCTGTGTACCAAAAAGCTATGATAACACTGATGAAACCATGTCATCCGATACTACATGGAGTATTCATTCAGGCTCCTACACAGACACACGCGATGCGAGTTGACAAACCCCCTCCTCACCATGCTGGCTGTGTTTACAACGTAGGACTGTTGGGGCGGATGTAAATTGAAACAAACCAATCACGTCTTGTCCTTTGACAACTGACAAGTGGCTCAACCTCACACACCTCATCCCTCTCCTCGCATTACTGCGCCGCTAACAGCTGTTAGTGGCCAGCGACACTACTGCCGCATAACAAAGTCCCACTCTTTGAGCATAATGCAGGATCATGTATTATGCAACATCACGGGAGACGGAATCCTCGTCGCCAAGAAAGTGCAAAAGGGAATCAAAAAGGCAGCATGACCGGCGAATTAAAAAAACAAGGGTCAGCATTGGGGTTGCCTTTCCCAGGTGGAGAGAGCTGAAGGAGAAAGGTAATACAATCACAGGCCAGCGCTAACAGCGGCTAACAGCAGCTAACTGCTAACAGCGGCGCAATGATGCGAGGAGAGGGATGAGGCTGTTAGCGACTGGCCGCTAACAGTGGCTAACAGCCAACAGCGGCGCTGGCCTGTGATTGTATTACCACTCTCCCTCAGCAGCTCTCTCTACCTGGGAAAGACTACCCCGATGTGGGCCTTCGTTTTTTTAATTCGCCGGTCACGCTGCCTTTTCTATTCCCTTTTGCGCTTTCTTGGCAACAAGGATTCCGTCTCCCATGATGCTGCATATGCATGATCCTGCATTATGCTCAAAGAGTGGGACTTTGTTTCAAATTTGCCAGGGTAGTAGCGAAGCGCCTCTTGCTCCTCTCCTTCGGCTCCTCAGTCACGCAGTGCTGGCCTGGCTCTCAACGAAAACGCCGAAGGCGGTGCTGTATGTCCCTTGTTGGCGGGTGTATTCTCAAGATGGCGAAACGTAATGGAACCCCACAGACGACCCACACAATGTACAAACAAATCCGAAATTCTCCTTTTACGAGAATAAGTCAGATTATTGGTGGAGGTAATAGTACACCAGTGATGACATATTTATGAATGCAGACATCAATTTTTGCCAATAAACAACTGAAAATGTTACACAATGTCCCTTTAACAAACCTTAAATTAAGGTTATTTTAAATGAACTTCTATACACAAGATTGAGTTCCTGAAAAGCTGATATTGACAGTTGGAAATAAATGGTTTTATCTTGAAGCAGTAATATGGGATATGTGTTTTTAGGATGATTTTCCATTTGTCTAAGATAATCCTGGATATCGTCTTATATGGACCCAATGACAAAGTTTCTTAACAATAACTTCCGGGACGAAAACCCCAGCCTCAGGTACATAAAATGAAATGCTACTGACTAACTGCATAGCATGCTATATATACTATCACCTGTTGTTATTAAAATAACTTCACTGACTTTTGGTTTCACACAGGAAGTGAGTTTGTTTGATGAGCTATAGTATTAAGATATTCCTATTTATTTAAGTAGACGCTTGTGTGTTCATTCAATACAATGGTGACATGGAGTGTAAAATTCAAAGGTGTTATTTGAGAAAATTAATGCTTTTCTGATGTGTCCAAAGAGTCCTGTTTCATGCTGTACTACTTTAATTTATTAACTAACAAAACACACACACACACACACACACACACACACCAATGTATCCATCCTTTTGTTCTGTTGCTAACCAATCTCATTTGGTGAAACTTGCTGGTGCAGCATGAAGACATGTCCCATCTGTTTCCTTGGATGAAGATGCCTCTGACATTGATTCGCATGCAGCATCACTGAGACATCAATGCATTTAGCAGCTGTCACCGTCCATACAGTATCTGTGTGTGCGTGTGTTCTGTGGTCCTGTCCCTCTCTGCAGTAATAGATCTGGGATTGGATTAAATATGGCAGTCTGGTACATCACACTTCACAGCCTCAGCCACTATCAGCTGATTACAAATTACAAAGCCGGCTCCAGCTAATGACTAAAGATGTCCTTGCCAGACTGGAGGATGTGCAGCAGAAGACACGCGCGCACACACATACAAACACACATTTACACATGTCTGCACATGCACACAAATCATTAGGGATGCGCCGATACATTAAGGCACAATCTATCAATAAACATAAAATGAGACGTCAAAGCAGTTTACAAGACTCGACAAGCCAATATATGTGTACACGTAGGGCTGCTGGATTGCACGACAACCCCCACCATCACACTCACCACCGCTTGTGCATCACACCAACCTCTGCAGAGGCAAGTTAAATTGCTTTCATGTTGAATCTTGGTTGATTGTGTTATTGATTCCTTGTTTTCAGCTACTAATCTTCTCCTGTCTGTCTGTCTGTCTGTCTGTTTCTTCTTCTCTCCTGGTGGTCAGTTTGGTCCACAATCACTGCGCATTAATCCAGAATACATAAAATTTTAGGTTTACCCTGGACCCAAGGATATGGATCCTCACATTAAGCAGCATGAGGTTTTTAATAACCTTCAGCGTAATAATTGCAGGTTCTTTAAGACTGATTTTGTATTTGTAATTTGTCTTTAAAATTTGTCATCTAAATATAGATGTGGGATATTAATGTCACCATGTTCCAACACTGTGTACTTTATGTTTTTCAGTGATGAGCATTACTGTACATTGGTTTGACCAAATTACAGCAATTAAAGAAAGTTAAAGGGAAACTCCACTGATTTTAGGCTACGCATCAAAGTCCAGCCCGCTCTCACTGAAAAAAACGACCACATAGGTCGAGTGAGTTGGCAGCTTATTACGACCCGTACTTAGGTTTATTGTAAGACGGCACCCTTTAGTGGTGATAGTAATTTTTACAGGAGCAGAGAAGGAACTGATGTGACGTAGCATAAAAAGCAACAAAGTCCGCACAATGATGTACAAATATCGAAGTAGCCCCTATAAGGTGAGCAGGAGGGTTGCTGGCTGGGTTAACAAACACAGAACTTTCACCCAGGAGACTAGTGTTTGTGTCCCGAAGTCAAGATTGATTTCTTTTACTAATAACGTCATCTAGTATACTAGTCCGCGTGGCATGCTACACTAGTGCCGTATGTGATGTATGTCATGTGGCATATATGTTACATTAGTGACAAAAGTACTTGTTTGATGCCAAACCATGAAGTAGTTTTGTTGCCTAAACCTAACCAGGTAATTTTGGAGCAGAACTGTGAGTGTTTAAAACTACAACCATTGAGGCCTTAGCACACTAAGTCAGTTTTTTCGTCTGAAATTGATGCACGTCTTAAGATAAGTATAACTTCACATTTCCACACTGAGTCTAAAACTCTTGCCTGTAATTCAAATTTTCTGAACAGGTTCGGTTTTCTGGGTTTTTCACAGAACTGCAGACCCCTGTTCATGACTAAGAGACAACCTAACTGTTTTTTTTTTTTTTCAGAGAGACATTCTTGACATTGCCAGCGCCGGTTGTGCCACTCCACAATGACACATCATTGCATTTACATTATTGTGGCACCAAAAGCAGGTATTTAAAGCCAAAACATGATCCTTTCCTAACCATAATTGAGAGTAGGTGTTTCTGTGGTGATACGGAAAATTCAAGGATGAGGCCGATCAGGGAGTTCTTTCTTAATGCACGCTTAATTACGAGCTCGGATCAACATGGCTACATGCAGAAGCTATGTGATGATTGTGAACAGAGAGAGACACAGCTTATATAGGATGGTGGCATGTATAGTATTACCTAAAATGGTGCCTTTACACATTTAACTTGACCTTGGGCCAACTAAAATTAGTCTAACTTGTCCATTCATCAGTAAGCCTAGCACTTCTGACACCATGACATCTGTCATAACAGAACATGATCCCCAGGGGTCTTGACCAAGTATCCACTGGTCAGTGGAGATGTAAAAATACATACTAAGAATAATCAAGTGTTTTTTGTGCCTAAACATAACCACGCATTACCCACAGTATTGTTGAAAAGTAAAGTTTTAACATATCCACTACATTATTATTGTACAAATTCAACCGGGTCTCACTCCGAAGTTGTTGAAATCAGGTGCTTGGGCAGTGACTTGTGGCGTCAGACACTGACAAAAAAAAATCCATCCTTTAATGCTGGCATAATACGTGGCTGCTCAGCGGCTCATGGGGAAACAAGAACAGGACAAGAATGAAAGTTAAGGTGGGGAAAGTCTGAGTAGGGCAGGTTGGAGGGGTGGTGTATGGGTCCAACAAACAGACTTTTACTTGGAAGAGCGGTGTCTGTGTTCTGTTCGATTATGACGCCAAATCGTGTTCTTTTTTCCTAAACCTAACAATATACTTTTGCCTAAACCTACCCTTGAACATTAGCTGCTGAAGGGGAAAAAACATCAATTCACGTTGTTGTACTGATGTAGTGCATTTATTTTGAAAGAGACTGTATGTAAACAGTAAAATTCGGTATTTAGAAAGAAGACAATGCAGCCTGTAACCAACATAACTTGACACAGCGTCCCAGAACGTCAACAACCAATGTTCCCAGGGTACCTTTCACATTGTTTCTGGACATGGAAGATCCATGACCAAATGTCAATATGTGACGAGGTTGGAATTAGAATGTGTTGACAAATTAAACATATCCATGATTTACAGAAATGTCCACTGCCAACATTTATTCTGACGTTTTTGTTGCCATAAACCTCCTTGAGCTATCATTGTCGAATAAACGAAACAATTCTAACACGCAGCACATCTGTTGAGCTACCCAATTTAATGTCTCTTGTTTTGCCTACCGCTTGTTTCAACAATCTTTTTTTATCTCAGTCTGGTCATACTGAGTCTTTGTGTGTGTTGTTTCCCATACAGCCACCCCTGTATTGTAAACACACCTGCAGCCTATCACCTGGTTTATCCAAGAGATCTTAACACTGTTTGTGTTTTTTGTACCAGAAAAAGTTGCAGCTAAGCTCTGAGCTGCACATAAACTTCCTATTGGAGGTCCATTACAAACCCTGCAGAATGTGCCTCACCTTTAATCCCTCGCTTCACTACCTGTATTGTACCTCTGCCCGCTAAACAGAGAGGAGTGACATGGAATGGAAACAGTGAGGTGTTGACTGTCACTGGTTGGGTATTATTCTGTCTGGGCTCCCCAGTGAGACGAGGCTTTCTACAGACAAACAAAAGGGATCCGTGGTGAGCCTGACATTTCCATTTAGCTCTAGCCAGCTTGCACTGGATTGCCCATTCATTTCAATTGACTCCTGGTCCTTACATTGTCTCTGGGGTCGAGGAAGGGGGGACAGACGAGAGCTGCACACCCATGCATACACAGAACACAAAAATGAGGACAACACACATACAGCATGAATGCATGCATACTGAGACACGTGCATCTCATGCCTGGACACATGTAAATGTCCCTGTTGTTTCTCTTTGTGAAATAAGTGTCTCCCACTGAGAGGGGATTAAAATGACCTGCAGGACAGATAATGGGCTGTTGTGTTTGTCTTCTGTCTACATTTGCTTGTGTGTCTGTGTATGTGTTTGCATAGGTGACCCCTTCTGTCGACTTGTGTGGGAGTGCTTTTGTGTCTGTGCTCCCCCTGCTGCTCCCCTAATATGACGGGGGACAGGGCCATTGACGTCGTTCAGCGGGAAAAGAGAAGGCACAGCGTGCTCCCCGAGGTGTGTAACGAGGCTGACTCATCCCACCACTAAAGGGACGTGTTCAGACGGGCTGTCGACAAACGACACTGCGCATCTTAACCCCTCGAAACCGGTGGCAAAACATGAGAGGCTGCATACCAGTCATTAGGCTTTCTCCTGGGCTTCATATTACACTGAACATTTTAAAAAGGAAATTATACCCCGCAAAAAAGTGAACAATGCAATTAAGCTTTTTTTTTTGTCATTTGGAGAAAATTGAGTTTTCGCTTTGACGGCTTATCCTGAGGCTAATAAGATGAGATGAGTGTAGAAGAGAGGGATGAGGACATAGATGGAAGGTGAAGGAAAGTGTGGTCTGAAGAAGGTCACAGATAGTTAAAAAGGAGAGCAGGTTATTGAGAGGGAATGGAGGGGAGGATTAGACAGAAAGACAGAATGAGACGAAGGGAGAGGGGTATAGAGGAGAGCGGTGATGCAGTGAGAGGAAAGGAAGTGAGGCGAGAGTCAGAGAGGGGGTGAATATCAAAGCTTGCTTCAAAGGTCACAAGCACTTTGTTCCTGATGACAACCATTTCCCTTTTGTCTTCTCTAAGTGTCAGACCCGACATAAAGCAGAGGCGATTCCTTAATTCCCCCAAACGAAAACCAGGAACAAAGCCACAAAAGCCACAAAAAATCACCATGCAGTGAAGATAGAATTATGATTTTTGCCGACGTTTTAAAACAGTTTAAAATGGAGAGAAAACCCCTAATGCTATGAATCCTCCTTAGCGCTATTTATTTGGCTCGAAATTCAGGTTTGTACTGCCATGTAGATGGCAGCTGCCAAGCTGCAGACCACTATTTTAGACTAAGAAACAACAAAATCAGTTATGTTTTAGCAAGTCATTGCTGTGTCTCCAGCGGCTTTTAAGGCTCAAAACGTAGGCAGTTCATAGCTACCTGTTAGTGTTTTTTCCCAGTAGCTTCTTATGCTTCAAACTTGGGTGTTTTGTAGTGACCCATCAGTCCTTTTTCACCGGCTCTACAGGCTCCAAACGGGGACATTTTGTGGCCACTTGCCAGTGTTTTTCCAGCTGCTTTTTAGGCTCTGAACTTGGGTATTTTGTAGCACCCTGTCAATTTTTTTCCTGTGTCTTTTTAGGGCTCTGAACATGGGCGTTTTGAAGCAATGTGCCAGTGTTTTTCCGAAAGATTTTTAGGCTCCAAATGTAGGCATTTTGTAGCGACCCATTAGTCTTTTTACAGGTGCATTTTAGGCTCTCAGTGTAGACATTTTGTAGTGACTTGTCAGTGTTTTTCCTGTGTCTTTTTATGCTCCAAAATGAGTGTTTTGTAGCCACCTGTCAGTGTTTTCCCAACGGATTTTTAGGCTCCAAATGTGGGCATTTTGTAGCAACCCATCAGTGTTTTTCCAGCGGATTTTTAGGCTCTGAACATAGATTTTTTGTAGTGACTTGTCAGTGTTATTCCTGTGTCTTTTTAGGCTCCAAAATGAGCATTTTGTGGCAATGTGCCAGTGTTTTTCCAGCTGTTTTCTTGGGCTCCAAGCATGGGCATTTTGTAGTGACCTGTCAATGTTTTTCTAGTGTCTTTTTAGGCTCTAAATGAGGGCATTTTATAGCAACTCATCAGTGTTTTTCCAGCCGCTTTTTAGGGCCTCAAACATGAGTGTTTTGTAGCAACCTGTCAGTGTTTTTCCTATGGCTTTTTAGGCTCTGAATGAGGGCATTTTGTAGCAATTTGTCAGTGTTTTTCCTGCGTCTTTTTAGGCTCCAAACATGAGTGTTTTGTAGCCACCTGTCAGTGTTTTTCCAACTGACTTTTAGGCTCCAAATGTGGGCATTTTGTAACGACCTGTCGGTGTTTTTCCTGCATCTTTTTAGGCTCCAAACATGGGCATTCTGTTGTGACCCGTCAGTGTTTTTCCAGTGGATTTTTAGGCTCCAAGTATGGACATTTTGTGGCAACTCATCAGTGTTTTTTCAGCCAATTTTTAGGCTCTGAGCTTGGGTTCTTTTGTAACGACCTGTCAGTGTTTTTCCAGACAATTTTTAGGCTCTGAACTTGGGTATTCTGTAAAGCCTGTCAGTGTTTTTCCTGTGTCTCTATAGGCTCTGAATGTGGGCATTTTGTTGCAACCTGTCAGTGTTTTCCCTGCATCTTTTTAGGCTCTGAACGTGAGCATTTTGTAGTGACCTGTCAGAGTTTTTTCTGCAGGTTTTTTGGCTCCAAACATGGGCATTTTGTAATGATCCACTGTACAGACACAGAGAAACTATGAGAAAAGAAAAATAAAATAAGCAGTGTGCAACAAAAATGTGAAAAAACTGAGAAAATTGTGCATTATGATAATATAATAACAATATATAACACAATATATGAATATAAATATAAAAGAGATATGTTGTGTAAGAAATAGAAACATATGAAATATGTACAAATCTGTGCATTGTCCTACAAGTGTGCAAAATCGTAATGCAAGAGTATTGTGCCACCATCACTGGGTACTTAAGCCAAAACATGATCTTTTCCTCAACATTACCAAGTAGTTTTTGTGCATAAACATAACCACACATTAAATACAGCTAAGTTTCAACATAGTGTGCAAATGTAAACTATCCGTATAGTTTGCAGCAGCGTACAATCCAAACATTTCCCTGGCGATTGTGTTGGATAATATCAGTTGGACACAATTTATTGTGAGCATAAGCCTGATGTATGTGATCTGAGAGTTAATGAGGAAGGGTAAGGGAAGCTCATAAGAAAAAGAAAGATGCAATAAAGATGATAGAGCAAGAATGAGAAAAAGAGATATGTATTGAAACAAGATATTTAAGGTTAATGGGCATATTAAGAGAGGCCCTGGTTGCTGCTAATGATATTGATGCTACTGTAGTGCTCTGCCTCTGCTCACCTCTAACAGCCATTCATTTCACAGACAGGCCACAGTGAGTCAAAGTTTGGTGGAGATGACTGTCCTGACTTCAAGGCTAACACTGCTGCCAGTGATGAGACACTGCAGGCTGACAGCTCATCGTGTTTAAAGGGTTTATAAACAATACTAACATTTATAATGTGCTCTGGGATCTTCTCCAAATGGTTTTATGAGGTTTCAGCTGTGAAAAAAAACACGAAAGGTGAAAGTTATTTGGAGGGAGATAGAGGGACGAGGAGAGAATTAAATGCAGAGGGGAAGAAGGGTAAATGGATGGAAGATGAGGAGGAAAATGAAACATTAAGATGACATCTAGATCACAGCACTGTAATTATCCTCAGACTGATGTATCACTGTGATCCAGAAAATGCCAAATGATACGCGGGGGATTTGGGTTTGCAGTGTTTTCAGCAGCGGCAACAGCGTTCTGTTGTCAGCTGGTCAAACAAAGTCAGCTCTGTCACTGCATCAACAACATCTCTGATTTATTGCCTCTAACAACACCTCCCTCCTCTCTTGCCTCCTCTGTCCTCCCGCGCCCTCTCTGGCTCGTCTCCCCCATGACAAGCTGACACCACTTCTCTCTTTCCCTTCCTCTCCGTTCTCAGACTGGAGACAAACCAGAGCTACAAAACTTCTTCCATTGATTTACTGAATATTCACTATCTTTTCCCGGCTGTCCATGCTTCAACACAAGCTTTCACATCCTCTCCTCTTTGTCCACTTTACACCACCTAATCTCAAACTCCACTTTTAGAGTGATAGTATCTATTAACGAGCCACCATCCCACCACAGATGCCCTGTCGCTGGTGCAGACTGACAGATCAATAAGTCCAAACTGAAAACCACTGGGGGCCATTTCTTCATTAAGTCGCGGCTGACACCTGGCCTACACTGTGACGTGGAACAGAGGGTTGTTAGCGCAGAACATCCCCGACCTTTTCCCCTTCTGGTGTGCAGATAAGTGGGAGTGGGAGGGGATGTTTTTCAACTCTCACGTGTGCCAGTCACACCGCTGACTCTCAAACAGCCACACAAACTCTAAGAGGCCTCAAGACGGAGGGAAGGAGCGCACCAACATGCCGTGGAGTACCTGAGGTCACATGTTTGTGCACACACGTGAACAAAGGACACGTCCACATGCATCTCTACACTATACAACCACTTGTCGGCACCTATTCGACGTTACACAGCCAGTTTGATTCACCGGTTGTAAGCACTCAACAGTCAATAGACATTTGAGTGGGGATTATTCAGGCCCTGTCTACACGTCTACAGATGTTTTCCCACAGCGTTTAAAAAAAAAAATCTGTCCACATGTCCTTCATTTTACAAAACATCTCTGTACACACTAGAACTCAAAAACAACTTCAAGTGCTCGTCACTGTTGAGGCTAGGGTTGCCTTTGTCAAAACCCCTGCTGCAGATCTCACCACTGTTTATTCCCCCTCAACATAAAAACCAAGGAGCTCACTCAAAGTTATGAGTGATGCTCTGGACATAAAGTTTTCCTTCCATGCCTTATCCACAACAATCCCACTCTCAAAATTGTCCTACTAATCTGACCAATCCAGATCCAAAGCCATGGTTTCTGGCAGCCTTTAAACTGCAAACACTGAGGTGGAGGCAGTAACATTGGGTGCAGACACCTCTGTTCATCCGTGGTGTGGATAAGCAACACTACGTTTAAGTGTAAAGTAGTCATTAGACCAATCTGTGCTAACAAAACATGAACGAACCGGTAGTCCGCCATTGCTGCTGTTGTTTCTGTTGCATGTTTATTACACAAAGCAACAACTGACATGCACAAATTGAGGAGATGATGTCATCGTTTCCAAATGCTCTGTTTTACACGTCCACACGGGTACAAAGTAATAAGAATTTTGAAAGAACTGCACCTTTTAAAAAAAAATCTCAGTTTTAAAAACCAAACACTCCACTGGCCAAAGCGTAGAGAAAAATATCAGTTTTTTAAAATGTCTGTACACTTGTAGACAGGGCCTTAAGGCTCATTTATGCTCCCTTTACGTATGAAAATGTATACGTCCGTTTCAAATGATGTTACCGTCACTGCCCACATACTTCCATGCGTCCTTTACTTTGGCATGATGTTAACCAATATATCCACCAGGGGGCAGCCCAGAGTCAAAAGTTTATGACAACAACAAACTCAAAAACAAACATGGTGACTGTGGAGGAGATATTGATATTGATGTACCTCTTGCATAAAAGACAAAAACAGAGGCGGTGGTCGATGAGGCCGTTAAATACATCGCGACTGGAGGACGGAGAATTCTTTTCTCTCCTACTGCCGATGAGAGAAATTGAATTGTTATTTCTTCTTCGTGTCTCACTAGAGCTACATTTCGGGTAGCGACAGCAACACTGCCCCCACGGTTCCCGGTGGTACTGCTCCATTTGGCCTGTATCCGTAAGCTTTATGGAAACGTGCAGAAATACGGACGAAATGAACGCGGAACACGGACAGAAGGCTCCGTCCATATCCGGATCCGTATTTAACGTTGAGCATAAATGGGCCTTTAGTCGCACATACTGTTTCCAACAAATCTTTTAAGTTAAATTACAAAATAATTTTATACAGTGCCTTCCAAAACTGTTACAAATCACCATTACAAAAATAAAAGTGGTATCTGACAATTCTGGTTACATTTAGGTACAAAAACAACTTAAGGAAACACTGTGTTTTTGTTAAAATTTCTAGTCGTCATAGTAACAATATTGACTATTTGGTTAAGATTAAGGAATAACTGTGATCATGGTTAAAAGAAACCAACATTAGCTGTGTCTCAATTCAGGGACACGGCCTTCACGGTCAATGTCGGCCACGTCTGCAATTGGACGGTCTGACCTGCGGAGGATTTCCTTGTTTCCTAGACAGTTGTTCTCACCCCGACCTGTTGCCGTTGCTGTTACCTAGCAACCAGCTGCACTTGACGAAAGAAGGAGTAAGCTAGTAAGTTAGTTATATTTTAGGCAGATGGAACATATTTAGGTAAACTTATCAAATTAAGATTGTTTACGCTGTGTGCTTTCAGCTAATAGTAATGTTAATAACAGTTAATCATTAGCTAGTTAACAAATCTTAGTTAACCTATGCAATGCATCTTGGGATAGGCTGGGCCACGAAGGATTCATCCGTTACATCCTCCAAATTCTGGGAAACAAGGCTGCATTTTTCAGCAGCATTTAAAGGAGTCTTCAAAATGGGACAGCCTTGGTCACGCCGATGTGATGCAGTCGGTCTTCAAATGCAGCCTTCGGTGGCTGCAGCCCCTGAACGGAGACACAGCTAATGACTGTTGGTAGGAGAACAAAGAGCTGTCTCCAATGTCAAAGTCCATCGTTTTGTTAGCCTATCCAACACCACTGACTGCTGTGGACTTGTGGCTATAACAGTAAGTATATTTCAATCCAATATTTTTATCCACATTTGAACTTGTGCATCCCTGTGAGTGCAAATGCCAAAAACTGTAAAAAAAAGTCAAAATTTCTAAGGTGTAAAAATGGATATACTGATAAAAGCAAAGTGCAGTGGAACTTATGCAATAAATCACGACACACGTGAAGCATGTGACTCATTTGTCCCTCAAGCTTTCACTCCACTGATGAGACGAAAGACAGTGACAGATGAAAACATCCCCGTGGAGGTGACTTATAACCGTCCTCGAATTAATACATGAATCAAACAAATAATGTCATATTTCCATCAAGTATTCTTCATGTTTTTTCACTGTTTGATGTTCAGCTGGTGTGATTTCAATAACTACAAGTGTTTGAATGTAACTAAGTACAATGAGTCAACTACTACACATGAGTAGATTTTACTTGTACTTTACTTAGTAATTCTACCTTTAGTCCACTGCATCAGAGGTAAATACCGTAATTTCTGCTCTCCTACTTTGATTTTCAAGCTTGAGTTACTGGCTACTTTGCAGGTTACAAAATTACATACAAAATATATGAATATCTTATAGAACATTAAACAAATAAAAAAGTAAATGATCTGAATTTTTTCCACCAGTGTTCAGGGGTTCAGTGTGTGCAGCTGTAAAACAGGCTGCAATGTAAACACTGCGTATACGCACCAACAATTTACATCCACCAAAAGTGGTTGTTTTTGCCACTGACAGGCTCACATTGTTATTTTAAGTGTCTGATAACATTATGGAAATGATCCCTACAGAGACAGGCCTTTTTTTAAGGAGTAAAATCCTTTTGGTTTGACGGGAAACAGCTCCAAAATCGCTATCGTCAAACCTACCAGACTCCATTTAAATAAACAATAATTTTATCACCACAAAACAAATTTCACTTGACGCTGAAAGAAAAAAATAAAACTCACAAAATCCATTGTGGTTCATCTTTCTACTGTTCCAACATAAAACAACTCTGGTTTGTTTGACATAAACCCTTAATTCACCCAGTTAGACGTGAAAATGTGCTGGCTGTATACACAATAAAATGACTGTTTATTTAAATGGAGTCTGGTGGATTTGGGTAGTGATTTTGGGTCTGTTTCTGGTTAATATAAAGGATCTTACTCTTTAAGAAAAGGTCTATTTCATGAGAGATCCTTTCTACGTCATTGTCAGACTCTTAGCGTAATAATCTGAGGCTGTCAGTGGCAAAAACGAACACTTTTAGTGGACGTAAAGTGGCACCACGCACACTGCAGCCTGTTTTAAGGCTGATCAATTTCAATTTCAGTAATGGCCAATTTCAAAAATTGTTGTGTCTCCATTAGTCATTTAGACACATGAGGAAACAGGGTCCAGGTTGAAGAATACTGAAGTTACCACTTGATGCCGCACACAGTAAAGAAGTGTTGAAGTAAAACATCACATGTATCTGATAGAAATATAAATTTAGCAACAAATGTAAAAATGTGTGATGTCAAAGACAACATGTTGCTGGTGTGTTAATGATCTTACCATGATGCAAGTTTTGGTCAGACTGTCTTTTATGGGTGCTTGATGACTGATTAAATAATAATTACAAATGTTGAATTATTAAATAGAATACAATAGAACTTAATCCTCTTAGTGGCTTTTGTGCCTTGCTGCACGGACATTTTATCAACATTAATGCATTTAAGAGTCATTTAAAAGCAGGCCTCTTCAGGCCATACTCACGTGTCAGCAGTGACCTCGAGTTAACAACACTCGAGCATGTGGGATTTAAAATGTATGTGTGCAGGTAAAAAGTCTGTAAACACCATTAATTCATTGTGTAGAGAAAAAACGACGGCAGCTGTCTCAGCCCGGATATTCAGAGGTGCTTCACATGGACACTCGGTTATGTCAAATCACTTCATCAGCTTCAACATACTGTACAGTATTAGCTTTGAGTGTTATGAGACATACTGTACTGTACAAAGAGCAGGCCTCACTTCTGTAATCCCCGCATGTCAAAGGCTTAGGCGAAGCACCGACTCCTTCACTGTGCTGTTTGCTATGCCAGCACACGTCTGTTCTGTCTCAGGCAGTGTGGTGTGGTGAGCGGAGAGAGAAGGAGAGAGAAGGAGTTAGCGATTAATTAAAAATGTGGCAATTCGTCTCGGCTCCGTCGTCTGTAGCTCCCCCACTCAGGGCTCAGGGGTGCTACTTCGCTGGCTCTGCTGCTATTCATCTCTTTCTCTTAACTCCACTCTTCTTCTTCTTCTTCTGGGTGTCCTTGTCTGCCTCATACGACGTCCTGTTCACTCAGAGCTTTTGGTTCATCATTTCCCTAGGTCATGGAGTAATCATATCCCACCACTTGACTTGCATAATCCCTTTTCATCACCTCATCACCTTCCATCATCTTTCCTCCTTGAGTCTGTGCTCTCGACGCAACCTCCTCGCCGGCTGCAGCTTAAAGGTCAAAGCCCTGTTGCTGTTAGAACGAATGAAACACTGGCTGGTAATCAAAGTAACGGCCTCAAATCCTTCTAGAGTGTTAAATACCTGTGGGTCTGCGGGTCACGCTGCTACTACTCACACATGCCGCGCTCATGAAACATTCATGATTCAGCTTGAGAGGAACGAGCTGTGTCATAATGATTGAATAAGTCGAACTCGGCTGCCGCAAAGTATCAGCCCGCCGCACTCAACTCTGCCATTAATTCAGACAACCATTGTAAGATTGCATTACACTCCCGGGTTATTGTTACTCAGTGATTAAACAAACAGCCTCAATCACATTTGTAAAGACGACTCAGCAGCAGAATCTAATAAAACTTCCGAGGCAGGAAACTTTAAATGACAGCGATGAGAATTGCTTGTGCAAGACTTGATTTGCCGTCCAGGAGAAATAATTAGGTGAGATTTGATCAAAACGGCAGACTTTTACTTTTACAAGGTTGCAAAATCTCGTGGAGCAGCTGCAGTCTTGGCATACAGGAGCTTTTCACTTTGCATTGCAGATTTGTTTTGAACCAGGACAGCTTAGGTTGGTGATAATATCTCACTCTCAGTCTTTATCGAGGGGTGCAGAGCTTGAGAAGGTATCTTAGTCTTATAAATAAGACAAGAAAAGTCACTGATTGTGCTCATCAACATCAGTGTGAAATAGTAAAACCTCTGAATTATCCTTTATGCACAGAATGAGTCCTGCATTTGGGTTGAAACAGAGTGGATCCGACAGTCTGAGCCCCCGACCTCTGATTAGTCATCCACACTTTTTCTCTTTCATCTGACCTCCATCTTTTCTGTCTCTGTCTCTCTCACACACACACATTCATATACACAGATGTACACACACACACCGCTTTGCTTCCCTGTGTGAGACTAGGTCAGCGCTCATAGATCACGCAGTGGGAGTGAGGCAGTAAATGGGTCCGACAGTGACTGTGAATGGACTAATCAGTCAATGGTAATCAGTCAATGGTAAAGATGCAACAAGGAAGTGTCATCAATCCAGGTCATCCAGCGGAGCCATGTAATGCACACTTGTCCCCGAGGTCAAACCTAGTCAGTGCTCAATCTGTCATGCACATATTCATCAAGAGCGACTACAGATGAACCAAAAAGGTGCCGTTTTAAAGGGTTAACAGTCAGATTTGATGATGCCCTGCACATACGGTTGATGTCTCCACTCTTTAAATGGTGCTTCAATATTACCAACTAAACAAATGCACAAACCCTCCAAACAGCAGAGTACAAGCAATGACAAATACATACAAAGTACGTACGCATGCACAAGTGATTGCCACAAGGTCAGAATGACAAATCAACAGTGTGTGTGTGTCCAAAGAGTGACACTCAGGAGCAGCTGTGCACAACACACACTCACTCAAACCTGCAGACAAGTGCACAACAAATCAAGATGCAAAGCGTGACTCCGGCAAAGCACCGATGAGCAAATTCACACAGAATGAGATGTGCTTGTGATTAGACACACACACACACACACTCACATACACACACACACACTCATGTGCATGTTTCTTACCTGGCAGGCCGAGACAGAGCAGGACGCTGTAGTAGATGACAGGCAGCGGTCCGAGGGGGCATCCCTGGGCAAACTCAGAGGGATGCTGCCCTGGGCTCCAGGTGCTACCATTTGGGGAAAAAACAGGGAAGATGTGGCTGTGCTCCATGGCCTCTTCCTCGTCCTCTTCCTCAGCTGAGCTCAGTGTCAAGAAGCCTGGCCACACGAGCAAACCGCCTGGTCGCTGGTACAGAAGAGAGGGTGCTCTGTCCTTGGGTGCCAATCAGCATGAGTGTGTGCACGCGTGAGTTTGCACAAGGCGGCAAGGTTGAGAGTGTGAGAAGGAGGGAGAAATGGTGGTGATGGTGGTGGTGGTGGAAGTGGTGGTGGAGAGGGAGACAGCAGACGGGGAGATGCCAGAGATGATATGTGTTAGTAGGTGACGGAGAGGAAGGAAGCGAGAGGAGTGGAGAGGGAGGCGCGAAGAGGTGAGTGTGAAGGTAGAAGTGGAGAGGGGAGGATGCTGCCTGAGTGTGTGAGCGAGGGGGAATGAGAACGAGTCGAGAGCGCAGCGGGAGGAGGAGGAGGAGGAAAGAGGAGGAGGAGGAGAGAGGGAGGGAAAGACGGAAGGAGGGAGGAAGGTAGATGGAGACTGAGAGCATGCTAGAGAGCAGGGAAGTGAGGGAGGGAGACGGAGGCTGAGAGTGGAGGCAGCAGGGATGCTCAGGGAGAAAGAGGGGCTCCTGTTTGAGGGTCGGGAACACAAAGACACAATAAAACTGATGGGAATGTGACAGATGAGAAAAGATAAATGCAGGGTTAAGTCGACTGTGGAAAAGGATAGAGTGTGTTTGCCCTTGTCATACTGTCAGTGTGTCTCTTTATTGTACATCTCTTCACCCACAGTAACTTGACGATTGTTTTAGACCATTAATCTATAAAAGAATGCACAAGCATGAACCCACAAGTCTATTTGCATTTCATAAATGTTACATACAGTATAAATACATGTGATTGTGTGTGTTTGAGTGTGTGTGTGTAGTGGGGGATGGGGCTGGCTGCTCAATCTAATTTGCCATGCAGTGTGAGCTGTCTGTATCTCCAGTTAAAATGTGCTAATGAGCAAAAGGCTGACACTGAACAACACAAGTTCTTTCTTGAGAAACACTCAGTTATCACAACAGTTATCGTCTCCACAGATGAATCCGTCATCCCTTAGCCGTTTAGTCTGAAAAATCTAATTTCTGATTCTACAAAGGAAATTTGCGGCGCATTGTGAACACAAGCATAACTGATGCAGGTCTATAAAAATCAAATTAATTAACTTTTCTCCAATGTGATGTGTTTATTCCCCAAACATTTTCAGCTACAGTACATTGCTTTCACCGCCATAATGAAGGAAGCTGAGAACGTTCAGGGAATACACAGCACAATGTAGGAGAGGAGTTGCGGGACCTGTTCATTAATTTGCTCTTGATAGTCTACAGAATGAAAAATAATAATGACAGAGTCCAAAGCAAAGTCATAAAATTGCTTGTTTAGTTTCTCCAGTGGTCAAAAACCCCCGAAACAAAACATTATTCAACTTCTAACGTATCCTTATTTAACTGTTGATATGATATCCTACGAATTAGCTCCCCACAAATGACGTTATGTCCTTTACGTAAAGTTACATAATTAACGTAAATTTATGGAGGTTAGGTTAAGGCAAGTGAAGTTACTGTGGTTAGGTTTAGGATGATGCAGATTTAACCTAAAATGACTCAAAAGCCCCGTTTCCACCAAACACTTAATGGTATGGAACCAAAGTAACCCTTCAGACATGGTACCTAGACCCTAGCGTTCCCACCGCAAACAGTACCCTTAAATGTGGGCGGGGATGATGGAAGTCTGCACCTACTTTATCGTCCACAGAATGAGGCTGCACGCCAACATCTTCAGAACAAAATAAAACAGGCTGCAGTGAGAGTCTCTCTCCATGGGATACTTAAAAATAGCGGGTTTGTGCATTTAGTCCTTCTCAGGCAAGCTCAGGGGTTTAGTGTTGCCATAGCCCACAGGAACGACGCTCCGCAACAGATGAGAATATATGCCGTTCACATTACCTGGCCGAAATTAACATATACAAACGCTTGACGATCCACTCATTGCTAAAAGTGTATGTCATATATAAGCTAAAGTGATGGTCAAAGTTGTAATATGGAATATTTAAGGTGTGTTGATTGATTCAGGTCGTCAGCTCATGCATGGAGTAACATTACAAGTTAACGTTCCACCTTAAAAGTCGCCTGCAGTCGGCCCAGTGAATTACAGGCAGCAAAACATCCTTCATTTTATAGTTACAGTCTGCTAATAAAACTTGCCATGGTATGAACAGTGGTTACATGAGCCTCAAAACCAGCCACAACTCAGCCCTGAGCAGAGTGACCGTCCGCTATTGACCAATCAACAGACTGCAGTGTTCACAGCTCCACCTTTTAGTACCAGATCTGTGTGCTAGGTACCCCAACAGAGGGGGGACCAAACATGGGAACGGTACAGAGCGGTTCCATTGGTACCATCCACAACTTTTCACAGTGGAAATGGAAAAAAAGCATATTGAACTGAACTGAACCATACCATGGTGGTTGGTGGAAACGGGGCTAAAGTTTACATGATTCCGAATTCCCAGTGCAAACGCACCATAACACTGAAGCAGAGGTGTTTGAGCTAAAAGGCAGACCTGCAAGTTATAACTCATAGCACTTGTCTGATACTGGTTATGACACATGGTTCAGAAAAAAAAAAAAAAAACAAACAAACAAAAAAGTATCATGCCTCAAGTACCATGTACTGAGCCTCCACAGTCTGTATGTGAGAGTGTTATACTCCAAGAGCAAATTAAACCAAGAGGGAATTATTTGTTAGCTTATGATCATTTAGCTTATATAAACAGTATTAAACAAAGCTTACAATACTATACAACATAATCATATGGCATGATTTCAATCATTATATTCAGAGTAACTGCATCATTTAATAAAAATCAGAAACACACACAATACTGTAAAAGTGGAATGTCGTCCAGAAAACGTAGAAATTGAGTTACCACTCTAGCAAGAGTTGCAGAAGGTAATGGATCACCATATGCATCTAGATTCTCCTCCAGCAGCTCCAGGGTGCAAACCACAGGAGAGCCAGGGGCAGCTTGGCTCCTCTTAATAAGTCATGAGCTCCCCTGAAAACATGATTTGTGGAATTTGAGGGGGGTATCTAAAATATTGACAATATGCTATTCCTTGCCATGCATTTCTTTCTGTTCATCATCATGGATCATGTGTAAAATAAGTCTATTAGTGATGTATGGTTCATGCATGACAGTGATCCATCACTAATTCACTTTAATACAGATACTGGCATACATACTAATGTTGCCATTACACCACAGACTGTACACTCAAAGTGCATTGGTGCAATATTGTTAACTTCACTTACTGTAGCTCAAAGAGCAGGAAAAAAAGGAAATATGGAACTACTAACATTCAGTATGTGCGCTCAATCGCCATCATTCATTTCTTTGTTTTGTGGTTAGCATAGATATGTCAAAAAGAAAACAAGGAAGCTTAAACAGATCCTCTTATGCGCTTTTTCAGGTTTATACTGTATTTAAGATTTCTACTATAATATCTTTACATGTTATTTTCCCTATACTCTATATTTACATATATCTATATCTCCCTATACTATTTTTGAGAGTATATTCGTACATTCGTGCCTGTCAGTTTAAGCCCCCCTCCCAAAAAAGCCCAGTGTGCTCTGACTGGTCTGCGTTTCCAGGTCCTTGTATTTTGGCATCTGTGCACCGTCATTGCAACCGGGGAATGACTGTAACAGGAAACAGCGACACTCCTTACAATGACATCCCCAATAAATGCTTCTAAACACGTTTCAACAGGAATATGGTCAACATCAGCGACCAAGATTATATGTTTCCCTGATGTTAGCATTCATCCATCCATCTTCATCAACTTTTTCGTGGCCAGGTCGCATCATTAGGCCAAGCAAAGCACCCCAGATGTCCCTCTCTCCAGCAACACTTGCCAGCTCCTCCTGAGGGACCCCAAGGTGTTCCCAGGCCAGATGAGATATGTAATCCCTCCAGTATACTCTGGGTCTGCCCCGGGGCCTCCTACCAGTTACACGTGCCTGGAACACCTCTAACGCCTCCAGTGAAAATGTAGTGTAAAAATAAATAAAGTCCAATTGTCTGTCCTGTTTATTGCTTGGGCACTGTTATTTACGTGACAACACCTGAACATAACACACACAGACACACATTGGCGGTTTGTTTCTACCTCTCTCCTCGCTGGAAGTCTCAGACCTCCAGCCGCCCGCCTCAGCCTTGATTAAACGCTGAAAATAAAATAAAAGAGGGAGACAGGTTTTTCCTATTTTATCTTATTTTGTTTTATGTCTCCCTCTCCTCTCGCTGGAAGCGTTGGACCTCCCGCCTCCCACTCCCGTCTCAAACACGGAGGTCTCCCTCTCCGCTGAGCACGCCCGTAAATACCCTGTAACCGTAACAACTGTGTGACACAAACTCAGTGCTTTGGTCATTAAATAATGTCGGGCTCGGTTCGGGTTCAGACAGAAATATGCGGCCCGTGCCGCACTCACACACACACACACACACACACACACACACACACACACAAACACACGGAAAACCGGACATTATCATCAGTTTATGAAACCCCCCCGGACGCCCCGGACAGGACGTGAAAAGTGGACATGTCCGGGCAAAAGAGGACGTTTGGTCAGCCTACTCTAAATTCCCCGTAGGTGTGAATGTGAGTGTGAATGGTTGTCTGTCTCTATGTGTCAGCCCTGTGATAGTCGGGTGACCTGTCCAGGGTGTACCCCGCCTCTTGCCCAATGTCAACTGGGATAGGCTCCAGCCCCCCACGACCCATAACTGGATAAGTGGTTGTGGAAAATTAATGAATGAATGAACAATACTATCGTGGTTAACTTCTAGATACCATTGCTGTAGCTTCCAAACTATATCATACCACCATCTCCACATCCAAACAACCTAGCTTGCTAGCAACCCACACAATTCTCTGTCGATCTCCCTCTCGCCAGATACCAACTTATTCAGGTTTTTGTAGTGAAATAAGGAGGTATCCTGTGGGTAATACCTCATGTAAACCGTGTGACTCAGCTGATCCTCTTCCATTGCTGCCCTTCCAACGCGAGCGACAGAATAAAAGTAGAGATGGATCGTCCGACAAAAGTTCATTGCGCTGTGTTGCTCACAGGCAGTTAGGACAGCCCATAAGACAACCGTGCAATCAAACTGATTTAGTCGCTGACACTAGCTAGCGTTGAATTAGGAAACAGGGGCATGAGATGCAGTGGTTGAACAAAGCCATGATCTGCATTAACAAACATTCCAACAGGAAATACACTTGAATCCAAACTGTGCCCTGCTTGAGTTGGCCGTATTGTATCATAGTGATGTTTGGTTCTGATACCCATGTGGAAGTTTGACGTGGCCATTAGCTGATTATTATCAGATGTGTTGACACAAAGCAAGTAGGCCTACATGCTTGCAGCTCTATGTTTGCAACAAGACTCACAGTGTCAGTCCTCTCTTTGACACACACAAACACTACTGTACCACCCCCCTTTTAGGAGATGCTTTATGTGCAGAAATTAGACATCACGTCCATTTAGGGAGCTGTCAGCTGTGTCTCTGCTCTCTCTGTGCCTCTTCAGCACAATCAAGGCCTACACCACCTCTCCACCGGTCTGAGGAAACACAACCACACTCTGTTCTGCTCTGCTGTCTAAGTGAGATACAGTGTATTATTTAAAAGGTACCGCATGTGGCTGCGACAAGGACCCGAGGGCAGACGAGATTAAAGAGTTTTACACAGAGAAAAAGAGACGAAAAGAGGTTTTTGTGGAAGAAAACTCATGAGTCACAACGCAGGAGATCACAGAAGAGGATCAGGACCGTCTTAAAACCTGCTTGGAGCTTCAATTATGACATCTTGAGCCTCCTCCACACTACAGATGGAGGGCACCGTATGAAAGGAAGAATTAATTACAGAAACAGCCAAATAATGGCTGACCTGTTTCTGCCGAATGCCACTTGAATCAGATGAAGGGAAGTGAGGGAACAGTGTGAAGGAGTGAGGGTAGGTGAGAGCCGTCTGAAGGAGCAATCACGTGCCCTTAATTCTTTTCTCCTTCATGTGAACAAATGAGCTGTGGGGGACGCAGGGAGGGCAGCGCCACGATTAAGTGTTAAATAAAATATGGCCAGCTGACATGAATTGATCACGGAGAAATGTGGGACAAGGGAAGGTGATTCTTCAAGAGTAGCTAGCGTAGCTGTGAAAGACCCCCACAGGGGTAGTGCCTGCCTGCTCTCCAGTACTTAATACAACATCATCATTGGTCCTTGTCACACAAACTTGATTACAGGCAATCTTCTGGCGCTTTCATATAGGCATGATTGTGTTGTGTGTGTGGGTTGTTGTTTGCTTTTGGATTCAGTACAGGACAACAGATACTGTACATGTGTGAGGGTATTTTTGATGTGTAACTATAATGTGGTTTTGCAAACGAGGGCAGGTGGTGGTTGTTATGTACTGTTGGTTATGTAGTGTTATCACACCTCCACCTGACACCCTTACCTCCTGCAGTAATGTGAAAGAGGTTACTGGTGGGAAAGGTCTGTGCAGGTCATTAGCACATCTGTGTGTGTCTGAGTGGCTGTGTGTGTGTGTGTGTGTGCGTGTTATTAACCCATTACATCATCATTACACACATTGTCTGGGGACCTCACACTGTCACATCCTCACTGAGCTGTACAAGGTGCCATGTCATAATTCCGACATCCCATTATTCCGAAAATTACCCATTGTTCCGAAATCTCAATGTTTCGACATCCCATTGGTTCGACCATATTAAACCCATTGTTCCGAAGTCCCGTTGTTCCGAAATCTCAATGTTTCGACATCCCATTGGTTCGACCATATTAAACCCATTGTTCCGAAGTCCCGTTGTTCCGAAATCTCAATGTTGCAATGCAAAAAGCTGAAAAGGCAAGCAGCAAGGGAAAACAGCAAGAGACCGTGTTGTTTACTGTTGCCATGACGACAACGGTCACCCTGTTTTGAGGAAGTAGAAACGATGTTGAAAGTTATAATTTTAACCCAAACCATGATCTTTTCCTAACCTTAACCAAGTAGTTCTTGTGCCTAAACCTAACCAGACCTTAACCATGAAACAGTTATTTTGTAACAATGAAAAATGAGATTTCGGAACAACGGGACTTCGTAACAATGGGTTTAATATGGTCGGAACAATGAGATGTCGAAACACTGAGATTTCGGAACAATGGGTCATTTTCGGAACAATGGGATGTCGGAATAATGGGATGTCGGAATTATGAGCGGACCCCCTGTACAATCACATGTGGACAAGCACAAACGTGCAAAATCAGACTCGTGTTATTGCCTCAAACGCCACAGAAATATTTGTCGTTCTGTATGTTGACATTTATAGTTAGTTACTAAGCAGAACAAAGCTGATCCATGTGGATTTGAAAATGTGTACTCACATGGTTTGAGGTTTGTGATGCTTCCATACGTGATTTGCTAAATATCTGGATGTAACACAGTAAAATTGACAACATATAGACCCTTTTAGGGCCGACATTACAATGATGTAATTTTGTCACAAACTTAAATTTAATCGCGTACCAGCTACCACTACTCGTCAACAAAAAAAAAACAAAACACAACTATGGTTAAATGCGATAAAATGAAAGGACTGGGCGGAGGCGATCATCAAAATGCTCACATAGGCTACCATATCAGGTTAGGGGAAAAAGCATGTGCTGTTGAAGGGATGAATGACGTTATTATCATGTGCACCTCATCAGAAACTGGGGAAGTATTAAGAGGAATATTGGATCTCTCCATAACGCTAACTTTTTAGCGCCATAGCTAAAGAGCTTAGATAGCAAAACAAACTGGAAGAAACCGTTCAAGTCTTTTATAATATTGGCATAGTAATCAACCACAAAGCCAAGTATCCCACAGTCTAGTCAGATCATCCATCCACTGAGTGAGAACATACGGGTTGGCCAGTCTGGTCACATTAGTCAGTGTTTAGTTTTTTAAGTAAAACTTTTTCAAGTAAAACTCAAGTAAAAAAGTGAGAGACCTGACACGGTGTGTTCATAAATTAAGTCTGACGATCTACAGTACACTAAACGGAGAGTTATATTTCTATGGGAGAGTATCTATGTTTCCAGGGTTCTATGTTCCCCACTTAACCCTGCAAAAAAGGTTCTATGTTCCCCGCTTACACAAAAAGGGTTCTATGTTTCCCGCTTGGTTGAGCGGGCAACATAGAACCCTTTTTGTGTAAGCGGGGAACATTGAACCCGGGAAACATAGAACCCTGGAAACATAGGGATGACCCCAGACAGCTAGAGTGCCCAGAGAGTGCGCTCCGCCACTCCAACAGTGCGGCACTGTGGATAACTGAACGGTAAATTCAGACAGCACTCTGAAATTACGAACAGTGTGTTCTACAAGTGTGCTCTGGCACTTAAAATGAGTCTTTCTGGATGCACTACTTGTATCATCTTCCTCCATTGTCTAAAACAAGCCAACAGAACTTGCTAGCTAGCGCTGGCTAATGTCTGTGGAGATTTGTTTTGCCTCCAGCTAAGCCCCACCCACCCAAAAATGTCAAACTGTTTACTAACAGTAAAAGGGTCTACAGAGGAACAACATAGACTGTATTTAAAGCTGGATAACATGACAGCTCTTTATGAGTGAAGCCAAAACATCTTGATCGCCCCCTGGTGGCTGGCTGCAGTATAGGTCATAAAGCCTGCCCCCTCCATGTTAGTGAATGGGACATCAGCAAAACTAAAAACTCAAAGTACAAACACTCAAATAGAGTAGACTGAAGGACTGAATGACATTACAGTGTTGGGGAGTAACTGGGTCCATGTAATTAGTTACATGTAATTACATTACAAAAAAATGCACTTGTAGTCAGTTACAGTTACTGAGAAAAAATATGTAATATGTATATATTGTCATGACCAACAGTGACTTACAGTCTTTAAAACTTGGGTCTAACACTCACACAGTCAACTAAACAGAGAAACCAAGAAATAAATCAACAATACAAACAAATGAAACACCACTAATAATGACAATAACACACACAAGAAGCACAAAAAGGAAGAAAAAACTCCTGCAAACAAACAAACCAACAAACTGAAAAGAACCCCAAAACTCAACAACCTCAGCAAAAGAAAGACAAAGAAAGAAAACACACACTGTTCGTATCCTCACAGGGAAACCAGTCACACTCCCAGTGTCCTAATGGCCTGTTTCACCACTCTGCTAAAGCGTTGACAAAGCCGCAGAGCAGAATCAGTGGCGGTACAAAAACCAAACAAACAAAAACAATGAAAGTAAAACCACTCAATGTTAAAAACAAGGACAGGAGCATAGAGTGTGGACACCGAGAGACAACAGCACAGACCACATAAAGGTGTGGAGACACAGCAAGGAAGTGGAGGCCTGGAGTATAGAACAGGCCACCACCTTGATGCACAGCCTGGCAAACAATTACCAGAAAGCACAGACACAGCTTCTCTGCAACAGCAGGAGGGTGAGAGCCACCAGACCGTGCCTCGCTCACTCCACAAACACCAAAACTGCATAAGCAAAGGCTTGTGGCAGACAGTATCACTCCGTATTTACTATCGGAGGACGAGCTGGCTCTGCTTACAATTGGTTGGAACCCAAACACAAAGAGACACAGCATCTGAACCAGCCACGCCGAACTGCAGACCATGCCACTGACCAAGGCTATTAAATAAAGACAATGTCCCATCACTGAGGTACAACACATGCACACTTAAACCTGGTCTGCACGGAAGACTCAATAGCTGGTACGCTATCATAGAACATGGGGATGATTTGATTCCTTGAGGCGCACACGGCTGGCGTTGGGTCATGCTTTACGCAAAATAAAATTTGAGTTATAATCACCATACATGACGGCACGGTGGTGCAGTGGTTAGCAATATCGCCTCACAGCAAGGGTTCCTGGTTCGAGCCGGGGGTGGGAGGTTCGAACCTTAGGGAGGGGAGCCCCTCTGTGCGGAGCTTGCATGTTCCCCGTGTCAGCGTGGGTTCTCTCCAGGTACTCCAGCTTCCTCCCACCATCCAAAAACATGCAGGCTAGGTCAATTGGTGACTCTGAATTGCCCGTAGGTGTGAGAGCACCTGAGCAGACACCATTCATTTCTAGCACTCCAACATCGCAGCTCCAGTTACATTGCACATGTGTCATTACCGCATAGCTCCCATGGCATCATAGACCTTGTCCCAGTTTTCATTTAATAGCCTTGCCACTGACATGGAAGCCAGGTAGGAAATGCTCATCCAAGTAGTGGGCACCACCTGCCTGATACAGCACTCACCAGCGCCGCCCAGTAATTAGGGCTCCGGGGAATCACCCCATGCAGCCTGAGGATGATGGGCAGAAAAAAACAGAAGAGAGAGCCCACTCTGCCACACTAACATCTGCTAATTAGCACAAAACACAAAATACATCTAAGGCTGATGTGATTAGTTTGAGTATCTGGTCATACATTTGACCTGACGATGGCGCTGGATGAAAAGTCAGGGGATCAACAAAGTTAATACAATTCATTATCTGGGGATCGTCAATGTCTGCACAAAATCTAATGGAAATTCCTCCTATAGTTGCTGAGATATTTCAGTAGAAAAAGAAGGGATGAAAAGCAGAGGAGGATGTAATAAGATACAAGGAGAATAATCAAGATTCCAACATGCAGGGAGTCCCAGGGATTTCGTCTCTTGCCTGTATCCATCACAAAGTTGTCAAGAAGCAGGTGACATTAATTATAAATGGCCTCTGTGATGGCTGTTTGTTTAGCGCGTCTGTTAAATTGGACCCTGGATTTGAAGAGGAATGGGTCAGTGAGGTCACACGTGAGCGCAGCGTCACTCTTTCTTTCCTGCTCCAGAGCTGGCACTCAAAGAATAATGAGAGGAGTGGGAAGACATAGGAGCAAGGGAGAGAGAGAGAAAGTGAGTGAGAGAGACAATACAAGAGGGGCATGTTGAATAAAACATAACGGAGAGAAAGAGATGGATGACTGGGGGAGATATGCACTCCAGTGTATGCAAACACGATGCATGCTCCCGTACTCTACACATATCGTTGCACATGTATTAACACGTGAGTCTGCTCAACAGCAACTTTTGGTTTTCACCTCAGACCACGATCACCAGGGAAATTACCAACATCTTAATCATTTACACATCTAGCTGCAGCTCTGCCTGTCAGGACAGGCTCTCCTTCCACTCTCCCCACCCCTGGGTGAGTCTCCCTGGACTGGGCAGTCCAGCTCCTGCCCCTGTCCAGCACCAGGGACCAGCTGGTCTGAGCAGGCTCTTATAATACCTCCGTTATTAGACTTGGGAAATGGAGACATTTAACACGGCTGCAGCTGAGACTAAAGCCCCACGGCTCTGTCTGCAAATTACATTGCTCTCACAAACAGTCCCATTGAAATAAGGCCACTGAGGAGGGACTTTGCGTTTTGAAAGCATAGCCCTGATGGCCTAGTTTCAGCAGCTCTTATCATTGTGTGTTTGATCATCGCTGTACAAGAATCGCACATCACAAAGTTTGACATCAAAAATGCAACAGCTCTAAAGGCTCATAACTCCTCCTGAGCGAACTAAACGTTTTTATAAATCTTCCAGCTTTTATTTTTTCATTGTAGATATGTATCTGTAAGACTGTTCTTCAATGTGCCAAAAACTTCACAGCCTCTCTGCCCTCAGTTTCTCAACAGTTTCCATCTAATCCTTCTGTCCTCTTTGATTTTCACTTGTCTGCTTTAGCTGATTTGTGTAGAGCCTCATTCTGGTCGTTGGCTGTTTGCTGTTGTCTAGACTCGTGTGTTTGTTTGCAGTTAAGCCTCTCCTATTGATCACAGCAGATAGCATCCCATTTTGTTTGATCAAGTGTGCACGTCGGAGGAGTCCCTGATTCTGATCACACTGCTGAGGAAAACAGCAGTGATAGCCCTAAACCTTTGTGTTTTTTAAATGCATGTGTGCATATGCCTAAGTGTGTCATCTGTACATGCACAAATATATGAACATGCTAAACCCAGGCTAAAAATTAATTAATTACTTTTTTGCCTATTATGTTGATAAAAGTCATGAGCAGTCCAACCAAAGAGTGTCTTTTCCTTATCAGATTGTTCCATTAGACAGATTTATAGAGCCTGAAAATATCCAGGGAAAAAATAGGCCAATGTATGTATATTTCAATTTACTATGTATTATTTTAGAGGTCCAGTGTGTAGGATTTAGTGGCGAGGTTGGAGAACTTCTCCCATTTGTGAAGCATGTAGGAGAACTACAGTGGAAAACCCAAATGGCCCTATCTAGAGCCAGAGTTTTTTGTCTGTTCTGGGCTCTTGTAGAACAAAATGGTGGACTCTGTGGCAGAGGACCGGCTCTGTATGTAGATCAGGCCCCCAAGAAGTGCAAAAAGACTCTTTCCCATTGAATTACTTTGGGAATGAGACTTTTTTGAGTGTCATATCCCCCACAAAATAGCTTGTTTTACTAACAGGATTTGATCCATTTTGTCTAATAACATTTGGAAAGTGTAGCAGACTTGCAAGATTAAATCTTTTTTTTAAAACCATCCAAGTTAGCTAAGCGCTAAACTGGAAGTAATGGAAGTATCTAGTACACTTGCTCTATGGGCCCAGTGATATGGAAGCAGTGCTGATAATCTGGGTAATTTCATATTGCGGAAACAGAGCTTTTTTGGCTTCATGTCAGGTCCATAGGAAATGTGCCAGGCTTTGAAGCTAATATCTACAGTGGCCAAAGAGCGTAATTACATATTCCTGTTCTGTCACCTGATGCCCTGCGGCCTGAAAAGACTTTTTCCCATTAACTTACAAGGCAGAAGAGATGTCTGTAAATCAGTAGATACATTTTTCTTCCACTATCAGGATTTGATCCATTCTGTCCGATAAAATTTGGAAAGTCTACAAGAGTTGCTTGACTGAATTATTTTATCCCTATTATTAGTTATTCATCCATTCATTCATTTTGCGTAACCGCTTATCCTGTTGGGGTTGTGGGGGGGCTGGAGCCTATCCCAGCTGACATTGGGTGAGAGGCAGAGTACACCCTGGACAGGCTGCCAGACTATCACAGGGCTGACACATAGAGACAGACAACCATTCACACTCACATTCACACCTATGGGGAATTGAATAGTCACCAATTAACTTCACCTGCATATTTTTGGACTGTGGGAGGAAGCTGGAGTACCCAGAGAAAACCCACACTGACATGGGGAGAGCATGCAAACTCCACACAGAGGGGCTCCCCCACCCAGGTTTGAAACCCCTGTCTTGCTGTGAGGTGACAACGCTAACCACTGCAGCACCGTGACGCCCCCTATTCAGGTTAGCGGCAAGTTAGCCAAAAGTAGTCGACAGCAGATCAGTCAGGTAATTTCATACATGACAGTTGAACCATTTTGGTTTCATGTGGCACTGAGCAACTTTCATAGGAATAAACGCTGTACCCATGTCTGTACGGTAAAAAACTAACAAACAAGAAACATGATTTTTCAGGTAAATGAATGAAAACATAGTTGTGAATATTCTGTACCATGTTTGCCAATAGATGCCCCTAAATCCTAGATAGTAAGTTAGTTATTTTATTGACACAAACAAATAAAATATTTGGATCCAAACAATAAACAAACAAACAAACAAAATCATATATAAGATAAACCCATTAGTAAAACACTAAAAGGTAATACAACTGACAACACAGAGGCCTGCTGGTGCTCAAGTACCACAAGACACACATGTAACATGACATCTGTCTTGCAGGCTCTTAGTATCAAAGTGAAAGTGTCCCTATCTTGCACACAGGTCGTGCAGGGAACCCACTGTACTGCACAATCAGCCAGCTCTGTCTTACACCGCCCTCCAGTGGCTGCTCTCTGTCATTACACTCACCATCGGCAGTAAACAGCGAGCAGGCTTCTTGGATGTGGTCATCATCCGTTATTCGGGATCAATAGGCCCGATCCGTGCAGGAGGCTGCGGTGTGTTTTAGGACCAGCGAGCAGCGACAGGGACCAGACCGGGCCGGTACCGTGATCCAGTCCGGGACGGTAGGTACCGAGCATCACTGCTGTCAATGTTGCTGTTTGGCACCGTTACGCAGAAACATGTAGGACCCGCCCTGAAAACAGACGGGTATGTCAAAATGGTATTCTTGCACATGTAATATTGCAGCAGCAGCTTGTAGAGAAGCAGAGTCCGGACTGTTTGTGCAGAACAGAATATGTCTTACACTTAGTCTGGCACCTGCTTTTGTTTTATAACATCACATGAGCTAAATGCTATCAGGCTGCTAAGAAGCTACGCACACACAAAGCGCAGGTTCTCAGATAAACACACTGTACCCTGCTGAGCTGACTGTCAGAGCTGTAAACGTGAATTATATCATTTAAAACGCATTCAGTGTTTGTTTACAATGTGTAAACAGATAATAAGGCCGAACCAACATGGCAGCAGCACAACAATGACTCAGTCAGGATAAAACAGCATGAGGTCATTTACTGGAGCTTCATTAATTATTAAACATGCAAACAAAACATGAGAATAAGACGGGTTTAGTCGCATTTACAACATTGTACAGTATTAGATTTCTTCAGGAGAGGAAGGTTTGATTTGAGTTTACAAAAAATCTCATGCTTAATAATCAAACTGAATTATTGATGTGCATAGTCATGTTACTACAGTAAACATACAAGCTCTGCATTTTATATGAGTGTATCACATGATCATGTAGCAACAGCTAAAACATGGCTGCATGCATGTTTTTAAAAATATCCTGAGCTGACAATGACCTCCTGAGACCCTGCGTCCTCATATCCTCCTGAGACCCGACTTTTTGTTTGGTATTTATTTCTCCTAGCTATTTGGGATCAGTAGGACCCGATAAGTATATAAAACTAAACATTGTCAATGATAATTAAGTCCCAATGTCCTCAAACAATACAACAATAAAGTCGCAATGTGTTGCCATATCAAACTACAAAAAATATTAATCATAAACAAGTTCCAATCATAAAGTGTGATCAGGTTTTGGACCTTGTCCACTTTTGTGTCGGGATCAGCTGCAAACTGACTTGGCAGAGATGGCTGCCATCTTGTTTTTTTGGATTAGTGTATTGTGCTCTTACTACCACTAGATGGCATAAAGAAAAGTGTCCATGAACGAGGACAACAGGTCTGAGTTAAGTAGAATGACGTATATGGTCAAGTAAACTCACCCTGTGTCCTCTCAGGAGGTTATGACGACATCACATTTTGGGTTTACATGACCTCATACTTCATTCTGCTTAACTCAGACCTGTTGTCCTCGTTTGTGGACGCTTTTTGTGCCACCCAGTGGTAGCAAGAGCACAGTACACTAATCCATGTAAAAACAAGATGGCAGCCATCTCTGCCAAGTCAGTGTGCAGCTGATCCCGACACAAAAGTGGACAAAACCTGATCAGATTTTCCGGTTGAAACTTCCATCCATCCATTTTCTAACCGCTTATCCTCTTGAGGGTCGCGGGGGGGCTGGAGCCTATCCCAGCTGACATTGGGTAAGTAAGTAAGTAAGTAAATAAATTTTATTTATATAGCACTTCTCACAGAGAGGACTCACAAAGTGCTTCACAAGATAAAATACAAAAAATACAACAACAGAAACAATGCAAAATACACAAAAACAAATAAGTAAAGTGCAGTGAAATACAGAGATGATACAATGGACAATTAATGGAACGCAAGCCTAAACAGATGTGTTTTTAACTGCTTTTTAAAAATGTCCATGGAAGAGGCCGCTCTCAGCTCATGAGGTAGTGCATTCCACCATTTTGGTGCAATCACCTTTCGTCTTTAATCTTGTGTGAGGGACAGTAAGTAGGTGGCCTTCAGCGGACCACAGTGACCTGACAGGACAGTGAAAGGACACCAGGTCTGTCAAGTATGCAGGTGCTTGACCATGGAGGGCTCTGTAAATGATGGTTAAAATCTTGTGCTGGATCCTGAAATTAACAGGGAGCCAGTGTAAGGATGCCAGGACTGGAGTGATGTGAGTCAACTTCTGAGATCTGGACAGAAGCCTGGCGGCAGCGTTCTGGACTAGTTGGAGGCGGTCTAATGAAGTTTTACTGAGACAGGTGAAAAGAGAATTACAGTAATCTAGACGTGAGGAAATAAAAGCATGGATGATCATTTCTAGCTCGGAATAAGTTAACATGGATCTGAGTTTGGAAATGTTTTTGAGGTAGAAAAAGCGGGAGCGAGTGACAGTCTTGATGTGGTCATCGAAGAGCATGGCCTGATCAAATGTGACCCCAAGGTTTCTCAACTTGGGGCGCACATTTGCACTGAGGGACCCTAAGCAGCTGGCCACTGCTGAGGCGTCAGGTACAATAATTAAAATCTCAGTTTTAGCTGTATTCAACTGAAGGAAGTTAGTAGCCATCCAGTCCTTAATTACATTCATAAAATCGTACAGTGAGTCAATTCCATCGGTCCTATCAGGCTTAAAAGAAAAATATAACTGGAGGTCATCTGCATACATATGGTATGAGATACCTTCAAAATTGCTGATAACATCTCTGAGAGGGAGCATGTATAGCGTAAAGAGGATAGGCCCAAGCACTGAACCTTGGGGCACCCCACAAGAAAGGGGGGTAAACTCTGATTTATGAGGGCCAACAGCCACAGAAAAGGATCGATCAGACAGATAGGATTTAAACCAATGGAGGGCGGTCCCTGAGATGCGTACCCTGTCCCTCAGCCTGTCTAAAAGGATGTGGTGATCAACAGTGTCAAAGGCTGCACTGAGATCAAGCAGAACCAGGATAGTGGATTTACCGGCATCAGAGGCCATCATGATGTCACTGGAGACCCTGAGAAGAGCAGTTTCTGTGGAATGTAACTGACGATAACCGGACTGAAATTTATCTAAGATATTGTAAGTGTTCAACGCTGTCACTAACTGGTTTGCAACTGCTTTTTCTAGAATCTTAGATACAAAGGGCAACTTGGAAATGGGCCGGTAGTTACTAAGAACAGCGGGGGGGGTCCAGATTGGGCTTTTTGAGAAGCGGCTGAACAACCACTTGCTTGAAATGGGACGGGACACGACCAGAAACCAGTGAGCTATTGATTATGGAGAGCAGAGATGGACCAATAATCAATAACCAAAGATCTCAAACAGCTAGGAGAAATTAAAAATGCACACCAAACAAAAGTTCAAGTCTCAGGAGGATAATTATAAGATTTCCTCCTTCAATCCATGATTAGTTTTGACTGATTCATTTGCCCCACTGTTTCTCCAGCATTATTGTCTTATCTGATGAATGCAGTCATCTATCGTTTATTAATGACTAGAGCATATTTGTGAGCGCTATAGATGCTGCCATCATCTTCCAGTAAAACATTAATGAACCCTGGGCGGTGCCAATGCTACAGTGAGCTTCTACATCTCATTGTCTCTTTCTGATTTTCCCGTGCATCCTGTCTTTAACCTGCTCATCTTGTTTGCAGGAGAACACACTGTTCCCCACTGCACCAATAACTCAACTCAGCTCGGGCGTCGGTGTCACCATGAACTCCTGGACCACATCTGCTGCTCTGCTGTGTCTGCTGGCGTGGGCCGCGGCAGCCGTTCAGACCCCCGAGTCAGGTGAGAACCAGATGGGTCTGTAGAGGTCGACGATGGTGTAGTCTGAGCTCTAGAGACACAAAAGAGAAATGAGGAATTAAAAGGAGGTCAAGCTGATTACATGACATGACAGAGTCTCTTTGCTGTTTTAAAGACCTTCAGGGTGGTGGCGTTATCAAATAGGAGCTTTATTCTCAGCGGATGAGATGCTGCACATCTGGGTTAGTTTAGTTCTGTTCATTGGTTGCACATTTGCTTGTTTCTGCCCAGTTTAAAGGTACAACCTGTTCTTAGGTAGCATCTTCAAGATGTTTATACTTAAGATTCTGTTAAAGTATGTCTGAAACCTTAGTATGAATCCAGTCGTATAAGACTTGTGCACTATTTCTAGTAACATATTATGGTATGCAAAAACCCGGAGCACTGTGCCTGCATACTGTACATGTCCCACAATGCAATGTGGCAGACAACAATGTTCATGACAGACAATGGAGGACAGCGACATAGACAACTCAGTAATTTCTATAACGCCACAATTTCAGTGTAAATATAAGATTTCACTTTGCTAGGTGTGATGTATTTTTAAGTTATTTTAAAACTGCAGACAGATTTGAGGTGGGCTCGGGTTACCATGGTTACGTGTCCCCAACCAGCAAGGACGCTCTCAGGAAGTGACGTGGGAATTACAGCTCAATGCGTCTGAAAAAATACATGCTACTCTTTATTTCCACAAAAGAATGAACGATATTTAATCTGCCTGATATTCTCTCGATTTATTTTTTGGTTTATGAAATGATTTAGTTAACAATGAAAAAAAAAAACAGATAAAGCATCAAATAATCACATTTGAAAGCAGAAACTAAAAAACATTCAGCATTCTTACTTGACAATGACCTGAAGAGTGAGACAGCGATTCTGGAGAACAATTGTTGACAAAGTTCCGGAAGTTCAGCAAGTTAGCACGCGATTTACCTCTCTGTTCCCACTACCACTGTTTTTATACATCCAAGGCCTTTCCCCTGTCCTGTGCATGAGCATGAGCATGAACGCTTCTGTTGGTGTTGGAATAGTGTCGTGTAGCTTGGTTCGAGCCACTTTGTTTGTTTCCCATTTACAGAAAAAGGCAGTGTATGAACATCAGAGTTTATTCAGCGCACACACAGAACAGACAGCGAGCTGTTTGTGAGGAGATATTAGCCAAATTTGACAAAAAGTATTGTATTTGAATTGCTGACAGCACCTTTAAAGGAGCAGTGTGTAGGTTTTAGTGCCATCTAGTGGTGAGGATTGTAGATTACAACCAGCTGAAACCTCTCCCATGAGCCAAGTGTAAATTCCCGGTCAGGATTCCTTCAGTGTTTATTGTTAGGGAGGTTTTAACCAGGATCCAAATTATCCGCAGAGGTGTAGATACAAACAAAAACACAAAGATTTTTTTTATTTTCGGGTCATTTTACACTTAAGAAAACATACACTTTACAGTTGATTATTTTTCTGGCAATTAATAGCTACTATATGTCACTATTTTAGAATCTCTTAAAAACTGGTATTGCTAATGACACAAGATCTGCACAGCTTCAAGTCTTGAACAGGTAAAGGTCAGTCATGAGCCAGCTGAGACATTAACTGTTCCTCCAGTGTTCCTGGACAAGCAGCGGGCGAGCTCGGTGATCGCCCGTCAGAAGAGGAACGTTGGCGGCGGTAACCCTCCCAGCCTGGAGCAGGTTTGCATGGAGAAAGTGTGCAACTACGAGGAGGCTAGAAAGATCTTCCAGGACTCGTACCGCACTGTGAGTTACTCCCTCCTCTGTGCCTCTTTGTTTTGTCTTGATCTCAGCCTGCATTTTGTCATGAATGCACTGTGTGAATGACCTCATGCAGCTTCAACTGTTCACTTATCATGCATATTTTCTCCCGCAGGATATTTTCTGGTCTGTCTACATTGGTAAGTGCTGCATTAAAGTGCTTTTCCATCACTGCACAGTCATTAGCAGTACAATTGATCTTCTCACAGACTTACTGTTTGTGTTTAGATGGAGACCAGTGTGCAGAGAAACCCTGCAAGAATGGAGCCATGTGTTCGGACAGCGTGGGAGGCTACGACTGCGTCTGCAAGTCGGGTTTCTCAGGGGTCCACTGTGAAAAAGGTGAGGAGGAGGCATCCGCAAGTTGTGCGTGATGGCCAACATTAATCCACTTGTTATTTGGCATGTGAGTGCTGCAACCTTACCCCTGTGTGTCCACGGTGCAGATGAGACTCTGTGCACGCTGGAAAAGAACAAAGGCTGCTCCCAGTTCTGTAAACCAGGCTACACGTCCTACGAGTGCTCCTGCGCCCACGGATGGAAGCTCAGCAACACGGACAGGGAAAAGTGTTTGCCTGCAGGTACGTCTGTTTCCAGTGTTTGAATCCAGCTGGAATTAAAATGCATTTCAAGTTATTCATTGTCATGAGCACAACAATTACCAAGAAGCAGTCATTGGAAATCTCAGGTTAAATATGCAAATATGCATAAAAAGAAAATCAAGAAAAAATGAGACTCTAAGGCAGAAGATAAATGATAAGGTATATGAGATATAAAATAAAATAGTTGTGGTACACAGGTGTACAGTAATTGCAAAATGAAATCAAATCCTTGCACGTACATCAGCGCTGACTGTCTCACTGAGCCAGACAACAGCCTGCGACGCAACACAAAAGCCACAGAATTTGATCAACAACCCACATTAGCATTCCTGCTAAAATCTCCTTCTTCTCCAACTTAGAAACATAAAGTCCTGCATCTCAGCTTAAAATGGATTTTTGTACATCACTGCACCTTGGCAGGTTGACACTGCAGTTTGAGGTAGTATCTAGATTAGGTTATAGTTAGGCGTAGCAGAGGTATCTGTCAAGTTAACCATCTCAGTAGACAGTGGGTTGGGCTTAGAGTTAAAGGGACAGTTCAACCCGAAATCAAAAATACATACCGTTTCTCTTACCTGTAGTGCTTTCTATCAGTCTAGATAGTTTTTGTTTGAGTTGCTGAGTGTTGGCGATATCAGCCATAGAGATACCTGCCTTCTCTCAAATATAATGGAACTAGATGGCACTCAGCTTGTGGTGCCTAAAGCGCCCCAAATAATACATTTAAAATACTCAACAGCAATGTCTCTTTCCAGAAATCATGACCTGGTTACTCAAGATAATCCACAGACCTTGTTGTGAGCAGTTTCATGTGGGAACTGTTTCACTGTCTATGTGTTTTCTCCTCACCTAAATCTGAACCGATCCTTAGCTAGCCCCAACCCTTTTTTTTCCTCTTTTAATAATAAAAAACTTCTAACAGTACATTGCAAAAAAAGATGACTAGATGTGATTTCAGCAGGAGAAATAATGTTTTGAAAACCATCTACCTTTCTTCCCTCAGTCACGTACCCCTGTGGTAAGGTGCACACTCTGAGTCGGTGGGATGACAGACTGTCCAGCAATGTTCGCAGCAACTTTGAAGGACTTACCTGTTCTTCTTTGGAGTGTCCCTGGCAGGTAGGAACACTCAAACTATGAGAGATCACAGGTCACGATAAACCAGAGTCTTACGGCTGCTCGCCATTGTGTTGTTCTCAGGCTCTTCTGAAGAGCACAGAGTCCGAAGGTTACTGTAGCGGCGTCATTCTGAAGGAGAACCTGGTCCTGACTTCAGCTCAGTGTGCCAACAAATACAACTCCTTCCAGGTGGCTGTCGGTAAGTAGACAAAACACATAACCATTCCGTCACTACTGTTACTGCTAGAAATATTCTATACTGCTAATAAATGAAGCAACATTTAATGCTGCAACAGTTATATACAAACAAAAATCAACTGAAATAGGACATCGCACAGTATGAAATAACACCCATCATCCCCAAACAAATTTCACTTAAAAATGCCAAATATCTTCAAAAAAGGGCTGTACCCTACAAAATACATACAATGCCATTTTTTTTAATTCAGAAAACTGTATACAATGTGGAGATTATACATGTCAAAGTTCATCTCTTCTGTTTCTGAGCTCCGAAATATTTTGGACTGAGCTGCACTGAAACCAAATCACAGTAGATGTTTTAAAAACATAACTTAAATATTTGTATAATGAATTATTTCAAAAAACACTGTTAATGCCTCTTTTAAGCATAAACACAGCACAGGTTAAGAGAAAGGCTATTCTACTACACTGTTTTTGAATGTTAAATGCTATGAAAGTCAGAGACGTCAGTGACAAATGATCACAGTTTACAAAAGGTCCACATGTCAATCCTGCATCTAACAATTATTTCTACCAATTAAGATGCTGATTATTTTCTCAAATTAATCCATTAATTGCCATAAAATGTCAGAAAATAGTGAAAAATGCATGTTGTAATTTCGTAGAGCTTAATTTGATGTCTTTAAAGGAGCAGTTTGTAAGATTTAGGGAGATTTAGGCCCAATCCCAATACCCCCCCTTGTCCACTACCCCTTAGCCATTAGCCCTACCCCTAGCCCTTGCCCACTACCCCTTGGCCCTCGAAATGAAGCAACAAGGGGTAGGGGTTGAAATCTTTCCCTAGGAATTGGCACACCACTCATTACGTCACCGCGTCGGTTATGTTCACGCATACGTAACTATTTTAAACAGGAAGCTGCGAGCCATCTACATTTACAACCAGTATCTACAATGGAGTCTCTGGTTGAGTTCATCCTACCTATCGCATTTGCTGTATTCATCATGCTTCGTTTGATGAACGACAGACGACAGGGGACTTCTGATAGCTTGCTAGGTAGTTAACCAGCTAACATTACGAGGCAGCATCGTTATACTAGCTGGCGTGTTATCGTAATGTGAAAAATCTGACAACTTTGCAGAACAGGACAGATGACAGATGCCAGATAGTGCGAACAAGCTAGCTAGCTAGCTAACAAGCAACCTGATGACAGTAACATTAGCTGTGTATGAACTTTTTTCCCCGTCTCTTGCTCGGTGGTAGCCATGGCGACGTCTACCCCTCGCTGGCAAGTCAGCATCTGAAATCCCTCGCTCCGAAGGGCTAGTTTCATACCCACTACCCCTCGTTATGCCCCCTACCCCTATACGCAAAAAGGAATTGGGACACCACTACCCCTCGCGGGAACGCGCAAATGTAGGGATAGGGGCAAGGGGTAGGGCTAAGGGGGGGTATTGGAACAAGCCCTTAGTGGTGTCTAATGGTGAGGGTTGCAGATTTCAACCATCTGAAACTTCTCCAGATTATATAATCCCTTCGGTGACCTTCTTCCTCTCCAAAACAAATAGAACAGGTGATTCAAACTAGTAAAACCACGTTACAAATAAGTGTTTCTTCTATGCTGTTCGGCTTGTCATCGACAGGCTGTACGTCTAGGGCCTGCTATGTGTGCTCACCCTTGTTCTCTTATATCTTAATATTTGCTCACCTTTTCAAACACTGAATTAAGCAGTGTCACGTTACAAATCATTGTTTCTTTGACGCTGTTTGGCATTTCAGAGCCAGGCCGTTTGCCTAGCACCTGCTAATGTGTGCTCATTTTTTTTTCTCTGATAACCTAAGATTCAAACGTTCAGAGGGTTTTTACAGTGAGCCAAATTATCCGCAGAGGTCTCTTCCTCTCCAAAACTAGTGGACCCCGTAATTTAAACTGGTAAAAGAACCCTAACCCTAACCACCATGTCTAATCCTAACCAATTCAACCAAGGACGGCAATGAGTACTAGCCAATCGAAGGGAGTGAAGAGCAGGGCATTCCTTCGCTATCCTAGGATTTGTAAATTTGCATCGCAGAGCAGCTTCTAACTAAGGTGACCAACACGTAAATGCGAAAAGCTGTCTAGAGCCAGTGTTTGGTTTGTCTGTTCTGGGCTACTACAGAAACTAGATCTCGATAAACAAGGGCCAGCTCCCTACGTAGATATAAACGGCTCATTCTAATGTAACAAAAAAAAACAAACAATTCTTATTTTCAGGTGATTAGACACCAAATAAAACATACTCACTATATTTCACTTCTGCCCATATATCCTCCTAAGTCCTACACAGTGGACCTTTACATGTCTTGTTTTGCCCAATCATCAGTCCAAAATCAGAAAATATTCAGTTTCTACAGACAAGCTTTAAATGTTCACATTAAGAAGCTGCAGCCAGAAAATGTTCAGCATTATTGCCCAGAGATTACTGAAATGACTACTCGACTATCAAAATAGTTGTCAATTAACTTGTTGTTCAACCAGTCATTGCAGCGCAACATGTCAGCATGTGTGCATGAGCTTGAGCAATGCCATCATCCCAAATGTCTTGTCTTACCTGCACCTCCTCAGGCAAGCGCACCATCAGCCATGACCCTGGAGAGCAGGTGCTGTACGTGAAACTAGTTCACATCCACCCGCGCTACGTGTCAGGTAGCCCAGAAAATGACCTGGCTGTGATTGAGCTCCGTGATCGCATCAGGTTTATGAAGGATGTGGTTGCTGCCTGTGTGCCAGAAAGAGACTTTGCGGAGAGCATCCTGATGAACGGAGAGTTCCCGGCCATTGTCACCGGCTGGAAAGAATCAAATCCGGCAGCTGCTTTCCAGGGCCAGCTAAAGCTTAACCAACTGGCGTACAACCGCCTGCCACAGTGTCTGGAGACTCACCCCAACCTGATGACCAATAAAATGGGCTGCACTACTCCCCGGACCAACGCTGACTGCACCATGAGCTCCGGCAGCCCCTTACTCACCCTGTACAGGGAGGTGTTCTTCCTTACTGGGGTGGTCAGCCAGCCTCCAGGGGCTGACTGCAACAAAGGGTACATCTTCCAGAAAGTGTCTCGCCACCTCGGCTGGCTGCGGTCTCTCATGGGTTCACGTTAGGCAGGGTAGTCAGGGAGAACATGGAGGTTATTAGTAATGGAAAATATATTATAATGCAGGTACTTAAAGCAGGGAATCAGATGAACATTTTCATCAAGCATATCTAGCTCAACCTTTGTTTCATCCTCTGTCTTTTAACAATATCCATCTCTTATAGGAACAACTATACCAACCATATAGTCACAGTCAAGGATTCCTATCTGTCTCTGTGGACTTCCTTATTTATCCACAAGATGGCGCTCTGTTAACATAAACAGAGACGCACTTCATGTACGAGTCTGCCAACCAGAGGGTCAGAGGCAGCAAGAAGTACAATGAATTATTCAGCATGTGTTTTGTGATGTGGACATACCTTTTAATAACCTATATGTGATGATATTTTAGGTGACTACTGTACTGATTGACATGCACCTTGTAACACTCCAGGTATTCACTGTTCTATGAATGTAATAAATCCTAACAACACACCTGATGTCTGCTCTGTCATTGAGAGTATATGTACTAGTTCTTAAAGATTGAACATTTGGAAATACTATTGGATATAATGAGCACATGTCACAGTAGATATACTGTAAGTAGATGCATCGTAGACGTTTTTAAGGGGGTCATCAGACGTAAAAACATGGACACTAGCGGACAGGAACAACAATAGGCAATAAATAAACATCAACAAAACAATCTAAAACCACTGAAAACAATATTTGACTAGACGTAACGCCTCATAGTTGTATCCCTCCGCCTACCAGCCAAGTTACAGTTCATATCCTTGTCTGTCCAGACTCATATGTAGCCATGACAGTTCACAGTGCTTCAAACATGGATGTTGCAGAAAGAAGCCACATATTCCAAAACATGGATGCCTTACACACATCTTTACCCCGGCAGCCCAGAAAATCTGTGGTATCTGCATGGCTTTGAAAAATGGCCAGAAAAGCGTTTTGGAGAATGTTATGATGTCACAGTGAAGTTGACCTTTGACCTTTTGGATATAAAATGTTGTTTTGTCATAATTAGCGTATGGATTTGTAAATTCTGGCCAAAAGCATGTTTTGTGAGCAGGGTTGGGAAAATTATTCTTGACATGTAATAGGTTACCGATTACTAGCTCCACTGTTGCAACACATTACATTCAGTAACTTTTCTGTGGGGTGTAAATCAAAAGTTTTATCAGGATACGATTTAACACTGATTCTTTGGACAGCGATACAATATTTGCTGATATCACAAAGTCTGCTACGATAGTTTTTGATTCGATTCAATTCAGGGGCCTGCGTTATGTCCCTGCGTGACAGTGAAAGGCTACACAGCCAGAGGCCACTATCGGAGGCAAGTTCTGTCAATAACTGGTTAAGGCTGTAAAATGTCCTATTGATCAACTGGCCAAACCGATAAATTAGTTGACCTCTAAACAAAACTGCTGGACAAGTGACAAAATGATGGATGGATGTGCGTACCACTTCTTATTACAGTCCATCTGATAGCTGTTGGGACATTATGCTCAAAAACACAAATGTCAACCTGACTGTGGCACCACAGAAAAAGTCAGAGGATCATCAAAGTCACATGGATTCATCTTCTGGGGAAGAAAATTCGTTGAAACCTCAGCTAATTAATTTCTTTTAAAAACATGGGAAGAAGAAGGCAATGACCAATGTAGGCAAGGCAAGGCAAGGCAAGGCAAGGCAAGTTTATTTGTAGAGCACAATTCGTACACAAAGTAATTCAAAGTGCTTTACAGAACAAGAAAATGCATTAAAATCACAATACAAAATAAAAACATAAATAATCATTATAAAATGAACTTTAAAAGAGAAGAGTGCAGATAAGATCCTTTCAGTCATGTGCACAGTGAAATAGAGCTGTTTTGAGCCTAGATTTGAACATTGTCAGAGTAGAGGCCTGTCTCACATCTTCAGAAAGACTGTTCCAGATTTTAGCTGTATAAAACTGGAATCCTGATTCCCCATGTTTAGTCCTGACTCTGGGCACCAGCAGGAGGCAGGTCCCTGAGGTCCTCAGAGTCCGAGATGGTTCATATGGCACTAACATGTCAGAGATGTACTTTGGTGCTAGGCCGTGGAGAGACTTGTACACAAGCAGAGCTGCTTTAAAGTCTATTCTCTGAGCCACAGGAAGCCAGTGTAGAGACCTGAGCACAGGACTAATGTGCTCGTACTTCCTGGTTCTGGTCAGGACCCGAGCAGCAGCATTCTGGATGTACTGCAGCTGTCTTACGGCCCGTTTGGAGAGGCCAGTGAGCAGGCCGTTACAGTAGTCTAACCTACTAGAGACAAATGCATGGATCAGTCTCTCCAAGTCAGGTTTAGACACTATACCTTTGATTTTGGCAATGTTTTTTAGATGGTAAAAAGCTGCTGATGTTATTGATTTGATGTGGCTGTTAAAGTTCAAGTCTGAGTCCATTATTACCCTGAGATTTCTAACCTGATTTGTAGGTTTTAGAGAGAGAGGCTGGAGGTGACTGCTGACACTTTCTCTTTGTTTCTGTGGACCAAATACAATGACTTCAGTCTTGTCTGAATTTAGCTGGAGAAAGTTGTTTTGCATCCACACACTGACCTGTTGGATGCAGTGACAGAGTGAATCCACTGGCCCATATTCACCTGCTGTCAGTGAGACATAGATCTGATTGTCGTCTGCATAATTGTGGTAGGACACATTATTACTTTGTATTAACTGGCCTAAAGGCAGCATGTAGAGATTGAACAGAAGGGGTCCCAGGACTGACCCTTGGGGCACCCCACAGGTCAAGGCCATGTGGTCTGAGACACAGTTACCAATTTCAACAAAGTACTTCCTGTCTTCTAGATAGGACTCCAACCAATTTAGGGCAGTGCCAGAGATGCCCACCCAGTCCTCTATGTAAGAAGAAATGACCCAAAAAATTAGCAAGAAATTAGTAAAAATAGAAAATTAAACACAAGAAAATTAGTAAAGAAAGATTTAAAAAATTATAATAATTATGTAACATTATTTTAAAATGTAATAATAATAATGATAATAATAATAATAATAATAATAATAATAATAATAATAATAATAATAATTAGCATTATACATTTATTTTTAATTTTAATTAAATTTGAATCAAATTTTATTTAAAACTTATTTTTTCCCTGGCTTTTTTCATTTTCCCTGTTTTTTAAATAATTTTCTCATTCATTTTTTCCCCTATTTGTGGGCCACTTCTTTTTTTATTGTTTGTTTTTTTTGAGATATTTTTTGAGGCATTTTGCCTTTTAATGGACAGGAGATGTAGACGAGGGGGGGGGAGACATGCAGCAAAGGGTACAGCTGCGGCAACAGCCTTGTACATGGGGTGCCTGCTCTACCCACTAAGCCACCGACGCCCCATGGGGCACTTCTTACCAAGTTGCTCATTGCCTTTTGATCCCCATGTTTTTGAAGGAAATCACACCAAAAGTTAAAGGAGCAATAAGTGAAATTCATCATTTCTAGATCGAAGGAATTAAAAAATTGCTATGTGAAGAACTAGAGTTGTAATTTCATCTGGAGTATAGCATGACGTCACACACCCTCTCTCTGTGTTGATCTCCAGCCCATTGTTTATAAGCCGGTCCGGCTGCGCATTCATGTACGTTCATGTGAATTCCCCCCCCCCCGGAGCCCTTGGCCCTCCCTCCCTATAAAAGGCTACAGCCAGTGAGCAATGGCAGCGCATATTTTCGAAATGAAATGGCAGAGAGCGGAACGAAACCGGAACTAACCGGTGCTTCCTCCTCAGGCTCCACTTCCCTTAGCTGCCCCACAGATCCGCTGCCTCTCCCACTTTAACATCAATAACAATCCGGAGCTAGCTGGGAGCAGCTGGCGAGGCGTTAGCCGCAGCATGACCGGAGGGAAGCACAGCCAGTTAGCCTCCGCTAGCTTCCCAACTAGCCCCGGCTCTCTGTTTGAATCCAACCGGAGCACCGAGCCCTGGTTTGTCGTTCAGGTTAATGTGGGAAGAAGCAGCGGGTTTATCGGGCAGCTGAGTGAAGCTGGGTGAAGTGGAGGCTGCGGAGGAAACACCGGGATGGGTTAATGTCCGGAGCTTGAGCAGCCCGTGAGCCAGGCGGGCAGCCTGGCGGGCTCTAGCCGACCCGGCTAGTGCTAACACCGGGAGCTAACTCTAACGTTCCTACTCTTCTCTCTGAGTGAGAGCGATGTTTTAGCCTAGCAGGCAGCCTGCGAGCCAGGCAGGCAGCCTGGCGGGCTCTAGCCGACTCGGATCCCGGCTAGTGCTAACACCAGGAGCTAACGCTAACGTTCCTACTCTTCTCCGTGAGTGAGAGCAATGTTTTAGCCTAGCAGGCAGCCCGCGAGCCTGGCGGGTTCGCGGGCTGCTCAAGCTCCGGACATTAACCCAGAGAGCAGAGGTAGAGAGAGGTGTGGCTCATGACACACTTTGTTTTGGTCTACAGGCAGTGCACAACAGCGAACCTAGCGGTGAAACGATTTCGCTTTTTGCCCCTTTAAAGGGTTTAAATATTTGTGAAAGGAGTCTGAAAGCAGTACAAGAAAAGTGATGTCGCTCCAGGTTTCAAAGGGTTAATGGCAATCCGTGCAGTAGTTGTGGAGATATTTCAGTCTGGACCAATGTGGTGGACCAACTAACTACCTTTGCCATGTCTAAGGCTGCTAGCATGCAGAAGAAAACAAAATTAGTCACAAAATTTTCTCCATTCTGATGTTGAATTTGATTTAAAGGCTGTTTTATTTCTGTTTATACCTGTCGTGCGTGCACCAAGAGTAAAGCATCAACTTTGCAGCTCTTAGTGTCAAATGTAGCTCTGAAATCTCTCTGAACTAGCAGTACATTCCCTTTTTGTCCCAGACAATATTAGCTCGCCTTCACTGTCACATACCCCTGTGTTGTCTGGCAATATTTTCCCACAGACACTCGCCCTCTGCAGTCTTCTCACAGCCTCCCTGGTGAACAAGGCCAGGACCGTGTCATGCAGGGAGAGAAAAGGAGAGGCAGAAGAATGGCCAAAAGAGAGCGAGAGTAAGAGACGCCACATAACAAAAAATCCTGGCCTGCCACTTCTGATCGGGCGCTTGAAAAGGACAGCTCTGAAAGCTGGGGCCCATGTTGGCTGTTGCCATGGTGCTCACCTAGGAGATGGCTCCTTGCTCCCAAAAATGGCTCTGCTCCTTTACTGGGCCGTCCAGTGGAGATTAATTTGAGTGGAGCTCCTTCCTTCCTGAGTCTGGTCCTGCTCTCTGGTCCTGCCAGCTCCATTTATATGCTCAGCCTTACATATACACAGAGACGCACTTAAACACACACTGAGCAAGGTAGCAGCTACACTTCAATGTGCTCTGAGCTGTTGAATTCAGGCTGTTTTAAACTCCTCTTTAATGTAGCACTTAAATATCAAAGAGCAACTGTATTGGTTTGATTCTATTCCCTGAATGAAACCTAAAATCTGAGCAAATGGGGAGACGAGGACGTGACGTGAATGCTGAGAGGGAAAAATAGCAGGAGAGGGGAAAAAAAGGGCAGAGTGAGAGATGTTTGACAGGCCGAGAAAGCAAAGAGATGAAGAGATGGAAAATGGCTTGTAGATGAGGAGCAAGGACAGACCAAGAGATCAGGGATTTGGGATGTTGACACAGAAAAGTGTGGACGGATTGATGGACCTACAGTTTATTAGACATGAATGAAAAGGCCCTGGAGAGAAACATTAGTGAGGCCATTACTGATGGAGGGAAATGAAAGCACTCAATGCAAAACCTATCAGGCTGCAAATACTAGAATTTTATGACAATGTGTCTCGCATGTGGGTACATCTGGCCAGTGTCCTACTAAATCAATAATCCTTCACTCTCCCCAAACCCGAAAAATAATGTGGGGGGACATCAAATGACAGACTTTGGGAAGGATTATCTGTCTGCGTGGTGTCTGATTCCACGCAGGGGGTTAGCAGTATGTCTGAGTGTAGAAGGCAGACTGACGGAGTTAGAGTCTCGTGCTATGTGTTCCACAATCTGTGAAGGCATGTCTATGATCTTGTCTAATAATCCCCCTTCCCCAAAATCCATGTCCCCAATTTCATCTCTCTTCAGGACTCCACAGACACAGGGGCTGTTCAGTCACCCCACCCCGTCTAAAACTGTGCCCCACGCCAGACAGAGCAACTTCCACTCGGTTGGGTAATTGTGCAGGAGGGTGGAGGTAACGCAGGACCTCGAGAGGTTAGGGCCTGGACTGGATGAAGTGGCTGCAGGAGAAAGAGAGAGACAGGCTGTGGACTTTTATATAACTCAGCTGTAGTCAAGTTTCCACCTCATATTAGTTGTTTAACAAGACTATGATGCTTAACAGACAGTTTTGAAGGTTGCAAAACACAAGGCGCACCACACTGCCTGTTTTGTTGACGCCTGTCCCACTCAGGCAGAGCGCTTCTTGCAGTTTCCTGTCTTTTTTGGTTGTTGCTGTTGCTGTTGCTGGGTAACCACCAAATCACCTGTCTTAAGTATAACCACTATCCTGCTGTGATGTAATCTCACAGATTTGTACCTTAAAATTGACATAAAAATGGACAAGTGGAGGGCACACGGGGACTGGTCAGGAAGAAGCAGAAATGACAGGAAATCCCACCAGCTGGTCCAGGAGCTTCACCTGGATGATGGTCGGTTCAAGGCTTATTTTAGGATGAGTCGAGGACGGTTTGACAATCTGATATCAATCGTTGGGCCTAAACACGACTGGTAAAATGTTAGAAAGTAGTTGAGGCTGCAGTTTGTTCAGATACGCCGTGCAGCTTGCCAAGGGTGAAGTTGAAAGTGAGCTAATATTAACTTAACACTGTACGCTACCATCAAGCCCTCAGGAACAGCTCCAGGCTTTGTGGATAATTTTACATAGTGGCCAACAGTGAGTTACAACTTCCATGTCAGTTATATGTTGCCATGGGGCCCAAAAAGACATTTTCTCATAGACTTACATGGCGAAAGAGACGTTTGTAAATTAGAGGATAATTTGAGTATCACAGACCCCGTGAATTGACTTGTCTTGAACCATTCAGTCCGATAACATTTCGAAACTCTAGAGCAGCCACACGATTTAATCATCGCTAGTGCGCCTGCTCTATGGGCCCCACAATGTGGAAGATCCAGGTAATTTCATACCGAGCTTTTTTGGTTTCATGCACCACTGAACAACTTTTACAGGGATGAACGGAAACCTACCTCAAACGCTGTATCCAGGTCTCTTTATACATCCATGGGTACCATTTGTTGTCCTTCCTGAAACAGAGTCATCATTAAAAAAATCAATTTCCCCTGCATTTTTCCTACTATGACGTGTCAATGTCTGCTATGAAAAAGGTCAATTAAAAAATAGACAGCAGGTTGTAATAGCACCCCCGAGTCATCCTAAAATATGCCTGGAAACGTCCATCATCGAGGCAAAGCTCCTGGACCAACTGGTGGTACTCCCCATGATCCACCCTCTTTTTTAGGGTCTCATGTACCCACACAGATCTCTGTTTCCCTGTGCCTGACAAACTATTTGCTGACAGCCCCTCACCCTCAACCAGAGCTACAGCAAGTACCCTCTGCCTCAACATTTTAGGAACTAGCGACTAACTACTGTCAAAACTCTAAAATAAATAAATAAATCAACAGTAGATTGATTACACAGGAAGGTTAGAATAAGGAGGTGAGTTCATGGTTAACTGGCAACAACAAAAAGGCACAGCAAGCATTTTATTTTCACTAGTGGCATTCAATTTTTAAAAAAAGGCAGTGCGAGGCACTTTGTGTTTTGCAACCTGAACTTTCTGTGTGATCAGGGCCTATGAGAATGACGTCAGCTGACAGGAAGTAAACACCGACCCAAGCTGTTGCCTTGCAATGCCATTCCAATGAAAGGATCTGGATACAGGACCCCAAGATGGCAGTCCAATGACAAGTGCTGACCTGGCACATACGCTAAAAGAGTTTCTAGCTTTCGGGATTACTTCTGGAGTATGTGGCCCACTGAATAAGCGCAGTAGTGTTTAACTCGCCTTGACCCATAGACTTTACATTGTGATGACTTCATAGATTTGGAGGTCGTTTGTTTAAGCTCGGGGAAACTTTTACAAATATAAAACCTCCATGGATCAAAAATTCATAATATGAAAAGTCATAGGTCTAATTCACCCTTCGCTAATACCCCTTAGTCACTGTTGCTAAGTCCGACAAACTTTCAGTTTCGGCACTAGACTAGCATGGCGCTCCCACTGTCGCTAACTGCACTCTCTGGAGAAATACTCTCAAATTTTTGGAAAAACAAAAAAGCAATTTCAGACAGAAGCAGACAAAAGGGTCTACATTATGCATTTGAAGGATATATTCAAGATGTCAGACTGACGCAGCAATGAAATCAAGGTCACAAAATAAAGATTGAAGCTAAAGTCTACAGATCACAGTATAAAAGTGAACCACCACATCACTGCTGATTGCCACACAAAACAATGAATATAAAGGGAAACTTTGCTGATATTAAACCAGCTGTGTGGCATCGCAGTGTGTGCAGATGAACAGTGTTAAGCTTCACCCCCATGCTGCTGCCAGCACTCAGACTGGCAGCTGGACTGTCGGGGGGCTGCGGAAGAAGTCCAACAATGTTCATCTGCGCACAATGTGATGACACAGAGCTGGTTCAATATCAGCAAAGTTTCCCTGCTTCCCTTCACTGGTTCCTGTACAGCAGGGTCGCTCTTTGTTTCACTGTTATAATCATTAAAAAGCAAAAGCAGCATGTGTATACATTCAGTAGGCTATATCTTCAGTAGCTAGCTAGCTAACCCTACACTTTTCAGGGTTTGATTTTGGAACAGGGAAGAAATGTATATCTTTTTCCAACCTCTCCAGGTAACGAGTATCAAAATCAGTAGGATTCATTCTCTGAGGATTATAAATGTCTGTTTATAGCAATCAATGTAATAGTTGTTGCGATATTTTAACAGTAGACCAAAGTGGTGGACCAACCCATTATTGTCATCCCCAGAGGCACAGCACTTAAATCACCCAACTTCATGCTCACACTAAAGGTCATCTGAATGACGTAAAACAACCCATATGTAGATTTGCATGCTCTGTATCTGGAGGACAGAACACATGCACAGAGGCACTCACACACAGCAGTCTTATCTAAGACCACCACATGGACCATAGTGTGTTTTCATTTGTCTGCATTTAGAGTAAGACGAATGTCCCTGTTGGTAAATAAAAGTCTCACTTCATCTGATCTTTGATGACCTCCCTGTATCCACCTTCATCTTTTCTGTGTCAGGTGACATTTATGCTCTGCTGATAAATAAAGTGCATCCTTCATCCACCTCGGTCCTTGAGACGGGTTTTAAAAACAATATGTCACTCGCAGCATGCGGACACGGTGACTGGTTGTTGGAGGAGGAAGGTAAATCCAGGAGCTGCCTTTATTCCACTGACCTCACCCTGACCTTCTGGGGGTTAAATCCTGTTTAGAGCCATTGAGAAACCTGAGGAGCTGACAGAAAGGTCTCCAAGGCTCACTGAATGAAAACAAGTGCGCTACGGTCGATGTGGTGGTCTTAGAAGTGGTCAGATAAGACCTGTGTGTGTGTATGTTTGAGTGCTTGTGTGCTTGTATCCTCCAGATACAGCACATGCAAATTTATAGGTTGTTTTAAGTAATTCAGATGACCTTTAATATCTATACTTTCTTCTGCAGGGCTATGCTACTTCAAAAGGTCATGGCCTCTGCAGGTTTTCAGTATTCTGAACGGCCAGTGACAGGCAGAGGGCTTAAGTCATTGTGATGAACAGATGAGGTCAGGATTATCCCACTAAACACAATACCTGCAATACCTCAGTGACCAAGTCAGCATATTTCACTACACAGCACTAGCAGATCAAATTAAATGTTTAGCTAGCTTGCACATTTATAGCCATGCTTATTAATCTGCACCATCCCTGTTAAATAAGCCAATATATAAATACATCCTGGTCCCCATTTCCCCATATTTATGTGTCTAAGGGACATCATTTTCGAAAGGATTCCTAAAGGGAATGACCTTTTTGTTGAAGAGTAAGATCCTTTTTGTTTAACCAGAAACAGCCTCACAATCACGATCATCAAACCCACCAGACTCCATTAAATAAACAACGATTTTATTATTGTAAAACACACTTCATTCACAGTCAACAGAAACAAAATAAAAGTCACAAAAAATGCATTGGTTCTTCTTTCTACTGTTCAAAGAATCACCAGCTCTGCCTTGAGTGGTTATATTGAAGCATGTTTCGCCATTGTCTGCTGCAGTGGTCTCCTAAATACCGGACCAATTTCAAAGATTGTTGCTCTTTAGTCACGTAGTCATCGAAAATGGGAAAAAGGGATCCAGGTTGAAAATACACACTGATGTTACACTTTAAAGGGCCACTCTATTGTTTAAGTAAGGCACTTCGATAAGGTTAAAGGGCCAGTGTATAATATGTGGCATGGTTTATTGTCAAATCTGAATCTGAATCTGAATATTCTACCCATTAATATGTTTATATAAGTGTATAATCGCTATAAAATAAAATTCGTTTGGTTTTCGTAGCCTTATAATTATGCTTTTATGTATATATATATATATATGTATATATATATATATATATATATATATAGCAAGGGCCTTTAGAGAGGTCGCCATCTTGCGCCGCCATGTATGTAAGGAAGCCCGAGCGGACAATCCAACCAGCCAGAGAACGCGTTTCATGTGTATAAATAAACCAACAAAGACAGCGGAAGGAAGGAAGAAGGAGGAGGAAACAGCAGAGTGTTAGTAGTTCGTCGATAGAGAGTAGTGAAAAGTTTTTTTAGTTATAAAGTTTGCGAATGGACCACACTTACCACGCAACAGGAGAGAATGAACCCGAACCGTCATCTGCGAGGAAAAGAAGACGCAGTTTCACTCCTTGTGGTGCACTCTCTGCGGCGCTTTTCCTCCTGATGATATATCTCCCCAACGATGGTAGCAGTAGCACCGAATCCCATTCTGTGCAGCAAAATGGGAGCGGAGGATTCAGCCTCTCTTTTCGCCCGCTCAGTGTACTCCGCCTCTCATCTGTATGCTCCGGCTCAAACAGGTATGGCTCTGGATCTGTGTCCGCTACAAGAAACTCTTCAAAATCGCGTTCAAAGTCGTCCATTGCAGCTACTATATTCCGGAGATATTGCTAGGCTAAATAAACAGCTGAGCTCTGTTTACCGGCTACGCTGTCAGTCAGTGTGCGGGCTGCAGATTGGTGGAGCAGAGAGGGGAGGGGGTCCCCGCTAGGTATTGTAAACGAGTATGTGTGTATGAAGTGTGTGTGTTACGCCAGAAGAGTCAGAGTTTGGGACGGAGTCTTTTACCCCCTGGAGTGTTACCGGAGTTTCTGGAGTGCTCAAATAAACTGGCCTTTTTCCCGAACGCTCCTCTGGTCTCCTGCTCGTGAGGGATTCATTACAATATCGTAACATGGTTTAGATTTCTAAATAAACATTCACCTCTTCACTAGATAGACCTACTCCTGAAAAACTCATGTCTGCGCAAGGCTTTTTGTCCCTACGAGGCCACCGTCATTTACCCGACGGGAGGGGTGAGCGAGTGAGCCCTGCAATCTAGAATTTGACCACTGATGTCACTGTTTTCAACCCATTTTACACACTGGCCCTTTAAGGAAAGGAAAGTTATGTTGGTTAGGTTAAGGAAAGTTAAGTAACATTAGTAAGGTTAAGAAAAGTAAAGATACGTAGGTCAGGTCAGGTTGGGGAAAGTTAAGTTGGTCAGGTTAAGGAAAGTACAGTTACGTAGGTTATGTTAAGGAAAGTAAAGTTATGTTGGTTAGGTTAAGGAAAGTACAGTTACGTATAGGTTGGGTTAAGAAAACTAAAGTTATGTAGGTTAGGTCGGGTTGGGGGAAGTAAAGTTATGTTGGTTAGGTTAAGGAAAGTTTAGTTACATAGGTTTGGTTAGGTTAAGTAAAATTACGTAGGTTAGGTTAAGGAAAGTAAAGTTGGTAATGTTAAGGAAAGTAAAGTTACTTAAGTTGGGCTAAGAAGAGCAAAGTTATGTAGGTTAGGTTTAGGAAAAGAATCATGATTAGGTGTCATCCTATTAAGTTACGTACTTAACGTAATGTGACAACATACTTTTATTGACTCATCTGCGACCGCAACCTTCATCCTTACGTGAACTTTCAGTCTTTACACAACTTCTTCTTACTCCCATCAGCGCATTAGTCATGTGATTGCAGCCATACGTCATATACATATTCTGGTGTATTACTTTTCATAGATATATGTATATACAGTGCATGAGATCAGCCTGCTCACACAAAGGGACACTGCACAGTCCAGTCCAATGTTCAGTAAATACCATAAGGCCTAAAAAATCTGCTTGACAAAGCTCACCCAGAGTCATAGAAAACATTGCAGCTATCTTCACTGGATGTGGGTAGGTCTCCCCATGATGGATAAACTGATCTTTATGTTTACACTGGGTAGAGTTCCCCTTTAAGTGTAGTGATAAATGTATATATCTGCATTTTATTTGGCGCCTGTTTTCACGTATTACAAATTAATATATAAATCAGACTTGATGGATGTCAGTATTGGTAGTACTGACACACAAAACACTTGTTCAGCTGACCTTTTCTCTATAATGCTTCACATCCCTTACCTCTGAGATACATTGTAGTCGGTTTAAAAATGAGATGTGTGTCTGAAAACAAAGTGCTCTGCAAAATAAGACTCTTCCTGCTAATTTTGGACACCTGCATCCTGTCATAGTGAATACATCCTGCGAGGTCATAGACTTTCATCCTGATGCTTGTCACTGGAAACAGATGCAACATGCGGCCTGTGTGTCGGCCACCCCGCCGTCACTTCTGTGGTTCATTGTGTTTGAGCCGAGCAAGGTCTTAACGAGGTGAGGCAACCTCCGGGCAGCACAGGGGGCATGTAATGAGGGGAAGGATGAGAGAGAGGAAAGAAAGAACAAAAGGAGAGATAAAATGTGGAGGGAGGGGTTGACACTTAAGGAAAGAGACAGAGGCATAAAAAACTTTACATACATTGCAACATATATAGCGCATAAACCAAAGGAAACAGACGGCACTGTGACGCTGTTGTTCCTGTCCGGATGACACCTCACGAGCATGTGCTCTCCTCATTAAAGGACAATAACTCACCAGGCAGAGCCAAAGTTAGTCTGCTGCCTGTCTGTAAAGCTCTATGAGTCAGCGACTGAGCCCCACACATGATCATCACACTAATACTGAGGTACCTTGTCACCCTCTAAAAATATTGAAGCAGAAGCACTGGCTGCTTTCATCTGGTGACAGCACTATGCAAACACGACCACTGTACACACACGGCGGGACAATCTTTTACAACACTGCTGCTTCTCCACAGAGCTCTATGGTTGTGAAGAATACTTACAAAAAAAGGAGGACTTCAGCGACCAAAACACGTTTTAGCTCGCAGGCTTTGTCGGGAAGTTAGTCAGGCTTGATTTATTCAGAAAGTCACAAACATCACAAGACAATTCTCTCACACAAAACCTGCCATGACGCACACAGTCACACTAATTACGACAATCACAAATATCCTAGAGGAGCAAACAAAAACTCTGTGTATTGCAGTTTATTCCAGTAACATGGTAAATAACACAGAGAAACTAATCTTCCCCAGTTCAGAGTTAGGAGCTTATGCAAGCCTGTGATCTGGTGTCATGGTTGTTATTAGCTTTGAACTCAACTTAGAAAAATAAGATCTTTGTCAAAATATGCAAAACTGTAGGTTACATGTGTGTGAAGTATATAAAGTTATATGATAAGCTCAAATGCACGCTCACGTGTGTTAAAACAGCTACTCCAGCGTCCTGTTAGCTTAGCTTAGCATAGCATAAAGCCTGGAAACAGGGAAACAGACAACTGATTAACACATCGCATAATACATTAGACATTTTATTGGTTACTGACAGCTAAACATTAAATGAACGCTAAATTTAAAACAGTAAGACGAGATAAGAACAAGGTAAAAACCGCAGATACTAGCTGTGTCTGAATTCAGGGGCTGCAGCCTTCAAAAGACGCGGCCTTCGCAGTCGACGTCGGCATTTGAAGGCCGCATCAGCTAAACCGAACAGTCTCCAAAATGGGCTGATCTGGGCTGAGGAGGATTTCCTGGTTGCATCACCAGCTGTTCTCACCCCAATCCATTGGTGTTCCTGTTACCTGGCAACCAGTAGTGCTTGACAAAAGAAGGAGTAAGCTAGTACGTTCAAAGATTCACCGCCAGACACACCGCCCTTTGATATATTTCAGACCAATGGAGGACTGTTTTCAGGTAAATGTATTAAATTAAGATTGTTAAAGCTGTGTGCTTTCAGCTCATACTAATTTTGACAACAGTTAGCTAGTTAACAACTGTTAGTTAACTTAACTTCATATATAATCATCCCCAACATGCAATGCATCTTGGGATAGGCTGGGATGCGAAGGATTCATCTATTGCATCACCCAAATTCTGGGAAAGAAGGCTGCATCTCTCGGCTGCATTTGAAGGACCCTTCGAAATGGGACAGCCGGAGACGCAGCTAATGACAAGATAAAACAGTGACAAGTTACTAAGCATAAATAAAAATATTAAGTGTGTCTTACAAATCAAAAACTAATGGCAGCAGCAGGTTTAAAGTGCACTGTAGATCAAATTATTGCACAGGATAAAGTGCTTGTCCTCAATCAGAGCTCAGCAGCTATAGATCGATGTGTGTGAGTGCATGTGTTGTGGAGGAGGGGGTGATGCAGGTTACAGCTCTGGGGAAGAAGCTGTTCCTCGGTCTGTTAGTCCGAGTCTTTATAGTCCTGTTTCTCCTTCCTGATAGGGGGTGGGCTGGGTCTTTACTGGTTCAAAGGTGACAAAATCCACTTACCAGCACATCTAATACTCAGTACTACAGGTATATCTGGTTTGTTTAGTTTGAGTTCTACAGTGGGTTATTTCTTGACTGGCACCTGTAACTTCCAGGAGTCTTTGTTAAGTTATTGTGCCCGGCCCTTACACTGCAAATTATTGTTTTTTTACACTTTGTTTTTTTGTATGGATGAAACAACAGGGTTTTAACATGTTATTTATAAAGGTTAAGAGGTGCTGGTCGATTTTATTACCTTTGAACTGAGCCCAGGTAGCTGTTATCCCATTTCTAGCCTTCATGCTAAGTTAAGCTAAGCTAAACTAAACTAAGCTAAGTTAAGCTAAGCTAAGGAGATTCTGGCCCCTGCTGAATATCGAACAGACATAAGACTGGTATCAATCTACTAATCTAACTCTCAGCAAGAAAGCAAAAGAGCCTATTCCCCAAAATGTCTAATTAATCCTCAAAGCACCGCATTTAGTAGCTGTATGTTAATACACCTCTTTAAGGGAAAAAATACTTTATTTTCCTCATACTGTGCTCCATTTTAGCACCTGTCCCTGTAAGCCCCCTTTCCCGCGAAAGGCCAGTCAGCTCTGACTGGTCAGTGTTTCCAGGTCTTCTGTAACTCTACATCTCTGCACTGTCATTGCAGCCTGAGGAATGATTGTAACAAGAGTATAGCCGGACTTTCTACAGTTAAAAATCACCAAGAAAAGCTTCTGGCCACACTCCAAGAGCGTGAGATACGCTGCTTGCGCAATGTCCCAACACCAATGTAAACACATCTACGTCATTACTAAATGCTCAGAGCAACAGAGGTAAGTTAAAGAGCATGAAAGTCCGCTCACTGTAGATGAGTGGGGAGGTGGATAGGTCCAACAAATACTGGACATTGACCCAGGAGATGCAACATTTTTGTCACTCAAAGCCAGACATTTTTTAGAGACGTGCAATTTTCTCCTAACCATAACCAACGAGTTTTGTTGCCAAAGCCTAACTGTGGAGTCCTTCTTACTGCCAAACTCTTCTCTGTCAAGATACAATGCAAAAGGACTCTGACCCAAGAGACTAGAGTTTGTTACCAACAAACAGTTGCAGTGTTTATGCCACTCAAAGATGTTTTTTCTTTTTAGCAACATCTGCATTTTTTCCTGATGGTAACCAAGTAGTTTTGGTGCCTTAACCTAACCGCTGAATGCCTCCTACTGCCAACCCCTACTGCATCAAAACACAATGCAAAAAGCTGTCCTCAGGTCATTTTAGAAACACCAGGGGCTTTGACCAGTAGAGATGAAATCACATTGCAGTAGGAATATGAGCAGAAATTGGGAAGACATTAACACAGTTGACCAAAATTCCATGTTTCCCGGATGTTAGCATGTAGCCACATGTAGCAGTGTGTGTAATGTGAACACACTTGCAGTAGTGTGCCTGGAGCAGATGACTATGTAAAAAAATCCATCATGAGTTGACGTTAGCTTCTCTCGAAAGTAGAAAAACCATTGGAGCGGTGTGAAGCGTGAAGTTTTTGCTCACAGGGATTACTTTTACCCTAGGTTTAACTTTTAATTAGGGCTGTCAAGAGATTAAAAAAAATCAGTCTAATTAATTACATGCTTTGTGATTAATTGAACTAAGTTAATTGCATCAGTTTTTATTGTTGAAGTATTTTAACATTGTTGTAGTAAAGCTGCTGGATTTTGGACACGACTGTACCCCTGTCCTCTACCACCAAAACTGGTCTGCAGTCCATTCTAATCCATGATGCAAGAGAGTTAGTTGATCACAGGTAGAATATAGCCCTTTTTAGATAGGAATTGTGCAAATTTGCAGGAAAGCCAAATCAGTCTTTTTTCAGCATTGGCAGTATAAAAACAAAATCAGGGAGTGCAGCAAAATGCCGCCTGCCTACTTTTGTTTATACAGAATGCGCCTTTTTCGGGGCAATGGGGGGCGTGAGCAAGTAACACAACGTGTAGCTCAGCATGTGACCTAAACAGTGACGTGGGACGGAAACCGCGGCTGGTCAGTCCTTTGGCGATTCTCTCGTAAATTAGCCCGTCCTTCACCCTTCCCGTCATCTGAGGGTTACTGGCCTCTTCGTTTGCGAGGGCAAGGAGGGCGCGCAATTCCTTGTCTCCCCAGTTGCTCATCTTTACATCAGGTTTGTGTTTCCCTCTTGCTACTAGCTGCTTGCTAATTCCTGCTATCAGCTGTTTCCCATTTATCCACTGCCAGTGGGTCGCACATGCGGCGTCAACAACAGCTCCTCCCGTTGCAGAAGGTCTCAGTCTGTTTAAACTAAAAAGGTTCCGCCAATATGTCTACCCTATGAGGTGGAAAATTGGGCACCTCGGATCAACTTGTCAATCCGGCTCTGTGTGTCTAAACACTCACAGCTTGCCGGCAAAACGGCCCAACATTCGCGGAAAATCTTGCACTGTAAAAGGGGCTATACTGAGTTTGCGTCTGAACACCTGGTCGAGTGTGGCTTGACGAGGCTGACTGCTAGCATCAGAGGCTGTGCTAGCTCGGACCTCTGGGTTCGCTGCTAAATGCTTTGCGTTGGGGTGATATTTCAGGCTTTAGGTGGTCTGATGGTACGAAATTTCCTCACTGCTGATATTGCAGAGAACAGTGGTCCTATCAACAGTTCCATCTGGTCATTTTTTAAATGTAAATGTTCTGTTACCAGAGCCAAGCAACATTGTCTTGTCCACCTCCATCATGTGATAAAGCCTGTGTGGCCTTGAATAACACACTGGGTCAAAGGGCACCACAGAACACGATTAATCACCTTTAATTCTCTAATGCGTTATTTTTCTGTGATAAATAAATCAAAATTAACTTGTTATTTTTTGATAGCCCTACATTTAATTATTGACAACTTTGGCCACATTTAATAAGACAGAATATGGGAAAAAGAATCATAGGTCCTCTTTAAATACACTGTCATCCTACACCATGGATGGGTCTACCTAGCACAGGCGCAGAGGCCCAAAGTGTCAGGGGCCCTCCAGGTCACCTGCGAAATGTCACTTAACGTGTACCAACCTAAAAGAGACACAAAATGACAACAAAGAGACACAGAAGGACCAACAAAGGCAGAAGTACACTAAAGAGACAGATTGACCTTTACAGAGACTAGAACGACACAGAAAGGCACAAATATACCTATACATGGGCCCTTTGTGTTTCTTTGTTCGTGAGCCTGTTGTCTCATTATCCGCCCAGTGATGTTCTTCCAAATCCATTTATTGTGATGACTTTTGTGTGATAGTTTAATGATCGCCTTTTCGGTACACAATCTCTCACAAAGCCGATGAGAATAAGGATGGTATTGATGATGTATTGCCTGAGCTCGTCTGCTGATAAAATGAGAGAGCCATTAATCTCCTTAGTCGTCCTGTTTTCAAGTAGTGACCCCTCCTCCTCCTCCTCCCCTTCCACCCCCCCTTCCCATGCTGTCACTCTCTCAGCCTGCACCTGTCAGATTAGTCTCACATCCTCAGCTGCCAGTCCATATGATACGCCTCCTTACTGCCCAGAGCCCGCATGTCATCTCACTTTGCATGTATTTATGCGTGTGAAAGGGAAAGTGGGGGGAAAAGACGCAACGAGAGGGCAAATCCCATACAGGATGTGAGTGTGACTGGTTGTTGGTTCCCAGTGTTCCCCTCATATTTCAGCAGGATTTGGTTTTCTTTATATCATTAACATGTAGATTATAAAGCGTAGATTAACATCCCCAAATCACCGGATCACTCGCAATCCCATAAAATGAGATCTTACAGTGAGTGGATGTAGAGGGGAGGTTTGCTTCTCCAGACCACCAGCAGCATTGTGATTACCTGGTCAGAGGTGTCATGGCTGCCATGCTCTGCTCCTGCTTGTCCATGCCTGCAGTTTGGGGACCCAGTCCAAATTGTGACAACATTGCCACAGATGACTTCCACTGGCTCACATCATGCAGCAGCATAAAGGCAGGGGGGTGGGGGGTGGACACAGTGGGGGTAGTGGGGGCTCCACCATTGAAAGCCTCCCATGTAGATGGACAGGAGCAGCTGAGGCAACAAGCATGTGACAAGGGGGGGAAATAATAAGCACCATAGCAGGTTGTGGCTGTGTGAAAGAGCCAGAATTAACCAGAGGGAACCCGGAAAAGAGGCTGGACTGCTTTCAAAATAAGAGTGTCTCTAGTCTACATTAAAACATGTAACTTATAGAGAAAGGGGGCAGAGATTTGACATTATTTAAACAAACAGTGGCTTAAATATGAACAACAGGGCAACATGTCTGTATGGAATACTCACTCAGTGGGTGCTGCTGTGGATCGCAGGATTTTTGGATAAATCCTCGGCTCCTTTTGACTTCTGTCCACAAGTTGGAGCATCCTTGAGAAAAAAAGAATCCTAATTTACCTGTGATTGTTAGGACACTGCCTTGCATGACAGCTTTTTGCCACCACTGTGTGTCTGCAAATTATTTTGGATGACTACATAAATGCAGTCCATTTACTATTGTGGGGTGAAAGCTGATTGTATTATAACAAAATACTCACAATAAAACGTTTTGATTTCTATTTTTAAAAAGTAGACTAGTGTGAAACTAGTCTATGAACTTTATTCTGAAAGATACACCAGGAAACTGATATTTAACAGTTTAACTTGACAGTGTATTGGCATATTTTCTGTGACTTAGCGCAGTAACCAGGCAAAAACAGCACCGTAATTTGGAGCTGAGTCCAAACTGTGCGTAAAACCCGTGACAGTGACACTGAGATAATATTTAGGAGGTGTGTGTGTGTGTGAGAGAGAGTGTGTGTAAGAGAGAGGGACCCGCTGTGCGTCCAGAAAGGATGCATTAAGGTGCCCCCCTGTCAGGCACCAATTAATTTATCGGAGAGTAAACCAGTTAAAGGGAGGGAGGACAGAGAGGAGTCCGCGGCGGCTCTGGAGAGCCGTCACTTTGTCTGTGTGTAGGCTGCGTGTGTGCGTGTGTGTGTGTGCGGAGAGGGATTACCAGTACGCGCGTTATGCGGAGCGCAGTTTTGGTGATGCATTCAGTCGGGAGATGTGCAGCGGGGAGCAGTGAGCGGCAGCCCGGGCATTCAGCGCAGTAGCAGGAGAAGAAGAAGACGAAGGGGGGATCCGGCAGGTTTTTTTATTTTAAGAGGGGGACCCATCTCTGCGCATCACAGGATTTCGACTCGTTGTGTGTTTTATGAATTTTTGATGATTGCTCCTTCATTGGTGCAGAGTGAAAGTCAAAGATGCGCACCACTGAACAAAGGATTTAGGGGGAAACGATCTAGAACCTCATTTTAATCCTGACACCCCGGTGCGTTTCCGTCCGTGCCCATTCTGCCTCTGAGGACAACGGACACGGGCTGAATCACCGGGTCCCTCTGGTTTCACAGCCGGAGTAGGAGGAATCATCTGGGCTGATCGCGTACGAGTCCATGTGGATGGAGAGAGAATACGCAAACACTGCGAGCGGAGCTCATTCCGAAATGTGACATTATTACTCTCGCAGTCTCCCATCCAACCTGACAACTGTGCATCTGCCTTCGTCCTCGATCGGATTTGTTTACATCGATTAAGGTACGTGCTGCCGACCATGTAGCCCATAGGGTATTGATTAACAGAATGAGGGTAGGGGGAGTGTGACTGTGGGGATGCGTGTGCGTTATATATATATATACACAGTGACTATTCAGCACGGGGGATCTCGGTGTATTTGAATGCATCTCTCAGGTTGTGTTGTAATAAGGCTGTTTTGGGGCTCATTACCACTGAGGTGGAAGTTACATCACTGACAGCCCGGGGAGAGAGGCGATGTCGATGCACCAAATGCATAGGTGTGTGAAGCAGAAAGGGCACGCAGCGGTGTACACGTCCATGTACATTTACACACAGGGCTTGGCACACACGGCCTTGACCTCTAAGGGCATTTGATTAAATCATGTTAAGCTTAACTAATGGAGGACCTTGACCCGTGTGAAATTTAAGGACTGATTGGATGTGGCACATTTTTTTCTCACGAGGATGAGGACGTTGGTGTCTTTTAGTAGCCATACCTCCATTTTCACCCCACAATGCATTTGGATATTTTAGGAGTGTCAATCACTGCTTCATCCTTTTGTTTAGAGGTTAGATGTCATTCCTTATATGTGGATCACACACACACACACACACAAACACACACACAAGTAACAATGGTCTTCTCAAACAAACACACTCTTCTGGAACCCCCCAGGGACCCTCCCATGTGGCCATTGTTAAAAGAGGGGGTGAGCTGGGAAAAAAAGAAGAGAAAAAAGAGCATTCTCCAACTGTGTGTTTGCATTAAACTGCTCCTTAGGTCAGCTAAAAACCAAGGGTGTCCCCTTTAGGAGACACGTCCCTCCCACGCTGGCCTCATAAACAAAATGCTTGTTGTCTAACTCTGGGAAGAAATTGCACTTAAATGGCCACTTGAGTCCAATTAGACTGAGGAAGTTTGCATGGAAATGGAAGTCAATGCATGGATTGACTTTTTGTTGGTCAATAGATAGATGATACGTGAGCCTCGAGCCTCCGTCAGTGCAGTATTTGTGTACTCAGAAAGCTCCCGGGCCTATTTTGGAGTGTTCTGTTTTCCATCATTAATCAATATGCAGCAGAGTGGAGCTGTTTATTCTCAGGCTGTGCTTTCATGAGTTAGTTAGCTGCCTCATGGGAAAAGAGGATGCTACAGTATCTCCTCGGGGCTGATGCCATATGTACCTTGTTTGGATGATTGTGTGTGTGTGTGTGTGTGTGTGTGTGCGTGCGCACGGCCTCTTTATGTACACACGGAACAGCTGAGTGCATGAGCTGGATTTTCACATACATGGGAACTTCTCTGCTTCTCCTTTCATATGTGCATTTGTGTTCATGCTTCCACCCCTCCTACTCTCTCTCTCAAACACACACACACACACACACACACACACACACGCTCCAGGCACAAGGCTTGCTCCAATTCCTCCCTCGCACATTCGCCCGTTCCCTGTTTCTCCTGCTCCTCTGATCACTATCACACTCTCTAACCAAATCTGATCCTGTGAGCAACGCCCCCATTCATCCCATCACTGCATCTGTAACAGAAGATGCTTATTGACATCACAGAGAAGCGGAACACATGACACCGGAGGTCTGTGGCCATTTTTAGGTTTGGGATGCCTTCACATCTGACCGCATCGGAGGAGGAAGAGAAAGAAGGAAAGGGGAGCAGAGGGAGGGGCTTAAGGCACTGGTGCTGTTAATTGTTAAGTCAATTAGCATATGGTCTTGCTGCGAGCCCAGTCACATGGTAATGAGGCCTAATTAGGGTGGCTGGGGAAAATACTTCCACTGTCAGTTTCTTCATGGTGACACCCAAGAGGCCCGTGCAGTGAATGGACGACCACTTTTTTCAGTCTCACCATTCAATCTGCCTTTTCTCTTCAGCCGTCCTCCTCCTGTCATCTGCGAGTCTATTTTTTCCTCAAACTTGTCCTCGCTAACTCCTTTTCAATATTTTAGCACACCCATACGTCATACCTTGACGTCCACCGCATCGCTCCTTTCTTTCTTCATCCTAATCCCCTTATTATTCCCATCTTTTTATTCGCCAAATAGGGGATTGGTGACGTCACTGTGGAGGGTTAGAGACGTAGAGAGATTGGAGACAAAGTCAGACGGATCAGATCATGCGGTGTAATTCATGGTTATTGTGCATTTTATTTGAAGTAGGACATTGGATGAGTTTCCAGCGGGAGCCAAATGCATTCCTTTACTCAGAAACAGTTACTGTAAATGTGTTTCCAAGTATCTATGCACAGCTACGGAGCTTTGATGCCGGGTCTGTTTATTTCAGCAAACTTGCAACAGAGATGTCTTTCTCAAAACGCAGAACTCGACGAACTCTCATGTAAACTGGCCGTGCTTTCACAGTCTTCTGCGTAGGAGGTCTCTGACTGAATGTACGATTGGGAAGGAAGGCCATCTCTGCAAAGTTCAGGGATTATAGCGACCATGTGTCCTGTCACAGTGTCCTTCAGTGAGAAAGGGAGAGTCTATCTGTTGTGGATGAGGGTGCAAGCAAAGGCCACATCCACACTATTACGTTTTAATTTAAAAACGGTGTTTTAAAACAAAAACGATTGCGTTTAGCTCCATTTCAGAAATAATCTACCAACATAATAAAGCATTGAAAACACATGTCACTGCCACTATAAACAGGAAGAAGATTGTTTTCTCTGTGGTTGGTTGCTTAGTTACATAAAATACTACGGGGATGGGGAAAAGTAAGACCAGAGATTTATTTGCTTGGACTGATGACGAGGTGAAACTGTTACGGTTCCACACAAATTAGCACATGTATGCAGGTTTTTTCAAAGGTGGGAAAATCCATTAAAAATAGGCGATAGACTGCTTTCCTATTCCCTGTAGACCAGAGCAATGTACATGACTCAGCAGACAAGTATGCCTTTCTGTTTTTTGGAAAAAAAATTCCGGAGTGCCACGTTCAACATCACAGACAGGACGAAAACCAAGTTAGTAAACGTCAAAAAGCCGCATGGAGGCCACTGAAAATGTTACGGTGGTTAGTTCTTTTTATACATCTCACATATTTAGTCTCTCTTTCAAGGTCCAACTGTTTTGAACTATGTTCGAGTGTTGCTAGACCCAAGACAGACCGTCTTTTGAGACCGATCCTCCTGGCAAAGGGGCTAAAATTAGCACGTTCACCCAGGTGTCGTCTTTCCATCACTGCCGATCAGAGCCAGAGCCAATAAATAATCATGAATACTGCAGAGTCATTTCACCCGGGAGTGAATGTCGATTGTAATCTTACCCATTAAATGCAAAAGCCAAGTGGAAGTTGGTGGTTTTTGTCCAGTGGGGAAGAGGCTTGAAAGTATCATAAGTGTAAGGCAGCCAAGGCAATGGAAAATGATTGGGAGTAGCTACAGAGCTAATACAGCGACATATTAGAGTGGTGCCAGCTGGAATCTTTATCCATCACCAGAGGAAGCCATGGCAATAGCAAAGGGGTACACATACAAGAAGGTTAAAATCACAGAAGGTATGTAGACCAAGTGATAAAGTTTTGGTTTGACCTGCCGTGACTGATAAGACCCATAGGGAATGACTGTGGGTGTATACGTCATCATTTCCAAAAGTCTCCATTGCCACCTGTCCATTTATGCTTAACATTACATAGTTCCATTTGCTTCATCCGAATTTGTGCATGTTTTCTGAAAGCATACAAATACAAATGAAATGGAGCAGTACCACTGAAAAGTTTGGGGGTGAAGTTCAAGGAATTCACAATCATAGGACACAACAAAGACATTGAAAAAATGGCAGAACAGAAAGAATCAATAATATAGCGAAAGGCACTAAATGCATATAATGGCCTCACAGACACCACAGTCTACGACACTGCCTCTGTTGAAAGAATTTCCACGACCTCCTCCAAGCATCACCATTTGTTGTAGTTAGAAACTTCTGACTCTGCCATCTAGTGGTTGTACCTATGCCAACATACAAGAATTGCATCTTCATTTCGACGAGCATGTTAACAGGTTAGAGCATTCACGCCGCATCCGTTCTGCTCGCTGCTCGAGTCGAGAATACAGCGAATGGTCTCTGTATTCACCAAAGAAACACGTGTTTGCGTGTTTTGTGACCTCTCTCGGCCACCGTAGACACAGAGGCAAATGGGCTTTTTGTGCTAAGGCTAGTAATACAAAGCAGACAAAGACTACTTCTAATAGTTCTACTAATTCTCCAAGCGTTGGAATAATCACTGGCACACAAACCTGTCCAACCTGGGCTTTCGGTCCAAACTCACTTCTTCTTCTTTGGGGTTTATTGGAGATTTGCAAACATGGTGCACTACCGCCACCAACTGTTAAGGTGTGGTTTGTATTTTGACGGGACAGCAGTGGCTGCTGCGTGACGTGTCTGTTCAGTTTTGGTGTGAATACACGTGTGCTGCTGCTACGCTTGTGGACCGCTTTGCAACCGCTTCGCGAATGCATCGCTGTTCACACTATGAGCAACACAGCAACAGCATGACCAGCTACATTATCGCCTAGTTGCTATCAAAGTGCTGCTCAAACGCTTTTTGATGTAGTTACATCGTGACAGGATTGTGTGTGTCTGCTAATTGCCATAAAGCAACTTGACCGAGCGCCATCTAAAGTTTGTATTTGGCCAAAAAATATCCACACTTTTGATCATTGTCTGAGCCCTATTTTTTTACATCACATTTCATCACTTTGCAGTAATATTTATAAAGCTAGCATAGCGCCAGCCGACTGCTAAATAACACAACACCACAGCTAGAATCAAAACACATGATTGGTTGATGCTTCACCGCGTCATGGGAGCGCTGAAAAAAAGTGGAGTTCAGCTCAGCTTTGATTTGTAGCGCGTCATTCCTGTCCACAGCCACAACTGTTGGGCATCAGTTTGTAGCTTCATGTCACCAGCTTCCATTGAAAATGACTTGTAGTCTGTTGCTCGTAGTTTGAACGTAGTTTAGCTGTTTTCCAAACAGGATAAATATTAAAATGGCAGCTTGTTGACGTAAGCAACATAAAGGAAGCAAGAAAGAGGTTTTTCAGCCAACCAGCTGGTCAGAGACACATGAATCAGAGAGGATGCATGACAAATGTGTGATATATCTAAGACCTCAGGTAAGACAGGCAGGTCCTTAACAGTACTCATTACTTGTCTTATAAACTATAGGAGCAACTTCAAGGCAATTATTCTCACTCAAGACACCAGAGACGGTCAAGAGAGCTGAAGACAGAAGTAGCAGCTGATAAAAGAGCAGTCTGAGATGCCTCCGATGACAAACCTCTAGAAAGTAGAGCATTCAAGCTTATGTAGAAGTGCAGATGTGTTGTTAATCTGAAGTACACGTCACAGTGAGACTGGACTTCCAGACAGCCTGGGCTAATTTAACATGACTGATATCTAAAGGCCTTATGTAATCCCAGCCACTGATGTAAGATGTAAATTTATGCGCTGTCAGAAAAGGAAAGGTCTATTAGTCTTAGAGAAGACAGTGGATGAGGCTGCGCAGCCTTGAATGGCGTCACCAGCAAGCAGATGCCAGCACAGGTCCTGCAAATGACCTGCTCACCTCGACAGCTGGATCACAGTGTTCCCAGCTACACACCTACATACACACTTGTGTAGACTCTCTCATGCACATTTACTCCATCAGTAGTCTGAGTAAAACAAAAGTAGGAGAAAAAAACGAGAATTGAAGCGAGTCGTCAAAATGCAATAATCCTCCCAATTATCACCATGGTAATTAGACAGCATCTGGTTGTGTGCTATGTCTGATAATTATAGGAGGAGGTAATTGTACAGGACATCCCTGCCTATCCTGCCTGGAGCAGATTTGAAGGACTGCAGTGCTGCACATTTGCACTCTCGCGCCTGTTTTCCTGTTGTGTGTGTGTAAGGAATGCACGCTGCATACTTGTCACATTCAGCTTTGTGCGAGAATGTGGTGCCTTCACACTCAGATGCATAATACATGTCAACACGCAGAATGTTATATTTACATGCAAATAGAGCCAGCACACATGGGCATTATGCCAGGCTGTGTGTCTGAGTGACACGTGCAGCATGAATGCATGTAACCCCGCTACATGCACAATACAAAACCAAGATGGACCTCTGAGTGCCAGCAAGCTGCTTGGCACTGAGGAAGATGATGCCTGAGAAACAGCAGCCATGCAGCAGAACTGGCAGGAGCTGGATCCTTCCCCAGTTACATAAGATACACAAGAATAAAGGCGGGGGGGGGGGGGGCGGGGGCACAAGGAGGGAAGAAGGAGAAGCCAAAATGGAAGGAAAGAGGGTGTGTGTTTGGGATTAGATGGTGGGGGGGGGGGGGTTAACAGAGGGAGGAAATGTGGGGAGAGGAGGTGTGTGAGGCGCATCTCTCACAGCATATCTTCAAATGTAGCAGAGAGATGAGACCCCTCTGGCTGCTCTGGAGGAGAGGTGGCATTGAAATCCGACAGAATAGGGGATTTTAAATGGAGGAGAGGACAGAAATGGCTGCATGGAGCGGGAGTGACAGAGAAAGAAACATGTCTAGAAAGATGGGAGGGAGGGGAGGATGAGACGGCGGCAGCATCCTCTGCGCCGCACAAAGCGGAAGGCCAGGGGCTCTCTTTCTCTCTCTCTCTTTGCACATGACTCATATTAGTGAGAAGCAGGGGGGGACTCATGCACGTAGGTGTGTGTTATGTACTGTGTGTCGTGCATGTTTGCAGGAGCATTGGTGATCTTGCACATGTGTGGCCCTCTGTGTGCATCCGTCAGCCTTCAGCTGTGCCAAGTCCCACTCAAAAAGCAGCCAGAGCAACCATCTGTATGAGAGAGAGTGACTGGGTGAGAGGGTGAGGGAATGAGAAAGTGGTCACTCACCAGTGTGCACAAGCTCCAGTCTCGGTGTCTCTTGTCTGCACTGTGTGGTTTCACAGGCTCTGTCATTACAAAGTGTGACAAAGAAGACAAAAAAGAAAAGAACAAAAAAAAAAGACAGAGGAGGAGCAGTCTGCTCAGCTTGTTGAGGATGAGTGAGCCTTTCTCTCTTTGTCTCCTCTCCCTTTTGTTTTACTCCTGTCATTTAGAGATGGGGCGTAACCATGGTTATCACTGGCAAAACAACATCACGCTAAAAGAAAGCATGAGTTTATCTGGAGTGTGTGTGTGTTTGTGCCAGTTCTGCAGGTAACTGTACGGTGTTTGTGTGTGTGCACTGTGGTTTTGTGTGTGTGTGTTTTGGTGACTCATCCCTCTGTAAGCACTGATTGATGTTAATGTAGACCAATAATAACCAGCGGCAGTGGGCTGCTGCAACAAGGCGACAGGAAGCGACAGGCTGAAATAACGGCAGGAAACGAGGCAGCGAAGAATTTTGGTAATGAGGAGGCGTGAGGAGGAGTTTGGAGGGTGTAAATCTCTGGAGGATACATGAAAGAGCTGCAAACAAATGAATATGCACAAACACACCCATATGCTCACATGCATCTTTCACTATTACGCCCTCAGGGGTCTCGCAGAAATACATAATGATGGTTCAGGAGTTGTAAACAATTTCTGCCTTAAAAATATACGGACACATCAAACGGCTGTAAATAAATGGATGGACCAGCTATGCAGGACATATCTGCTTGTACATCTTTGTGTTTTGTGTGTATGTGGCTACTCAGGTCTTTTGTCAAATAGTGCCATACAGAACCATTAGAGGTGCCTAATAGCACAATTGTTTTCACATTTTTGAGCCTAGGGGCCATAAATGATGCATGATAATACAATAGAAGACTTTACATGCTTCTAAATGACACTTAAACTATCAATAAATATTAATCATTTATTACGAAAAGTTGGTTTGAAGATTCAAAATTGTGTACTAAATGCTTACTGGGAAAAACAATATGTTACCTTTTCAAACATCAAATATTTCCATGTTCGTGCAATAAGATTGAGCTATTTTATTGTAGTGTTTTTATTCTTTCCTGATTAAACGAAATGAAATGGAACTATAAGGGAACCAATAGAGGACCTCCAAAGAACAATCCAGGGGCTTTACTTTAAATTTTGGTTATTCATCCTAGTTTAGTTTACTGGAGAGTGAACTAGTAGAGAACCTCTAAAGAACAATATGGGGACTTCAAATGTTGCTTCATCAGCTTAGTTTAGTTAACTGGGGACAGAACCAGTAGAGAACCTCTAAAGAATAATGCAGGGACTTTAAATGTTGGTTCTTCAACTTGGTGTAGTTTCCTAGGGACAGCACCACTAGAGAGCCTCTAAAGAGCAATAAGGTGACTTTAAATGTTGGTTCTTTAGCTTAGTTTAGTTTAGTTTACTTGAGACAGACCCAGTACAGAACCTTTAAAGAACATTCCAGGGACTTTAAATGTTGGCTCTTCAGCTTAGTTTAGTTTAGTGGGGAGTGAATCAATAGAGAACCTCTACAGAACAATAAAGGACCTTTTTATTTTGGTTCTTCACCCTAGTTTGGTTTAGTTTACTGGGGACACCTCCACTAGCAGACCTCTAAACAACAATACAGGGACTTTGACTGGTGGTTCTTCAGCCTAGTTTGGTTAGTTTACTGAAGAGTGAACCAGTGGAGAACCTTTAACAGACAATACAGGGGCTTCAAATGTTGGTTCCTCAGCTTAGTTTAGTTAAGTTTACTAGGGACAGAACCAGTAGAGAACCTCACAAGTTATGTTTATTATATTCATAACAACACACACAACTCTCCTTACTCAAAGTATCTATAATAGAACATCGGTTGTGGTAGAATTCAGATCCTATTATTAAATAAAAGTGCTAATACCACAATGTAAAAAAATACTCCATTACAAATAAAAGTCTGTTTTATCAGATTATTATCACTATTTACTGTTGTAGTTGGGTGAGATGGAGCCAATACTAAACTATTTCACACATTGCAGGAGCTAATGATTATTTTCATTATTGTTTAATATGATTATTTTCTTGACTGACTGATTGTTTGGTTTGTACTTCAATAAATACTGAACAGTGCCCATCAAAATTACCAAAGAAGGACTAGGTTTTATTCCAACACTGGAAGGGAGCCCATATGACACAGGGTGGTTCCTCTGCCAGAAATTTTTGAGCATCAAACACTTAATTTCCTGCATTCTGGCGATTGTTTTTTTTATCCTTTATCATCATTTTTGTTTTAAGTGTATTAAATTTTGTCAAAATAAAAGTCCTACTTTTATGTTTTTTATTGAGGGGGAATTTTTCCCTGTGTCCCCCTTTTACATCGCTGATGGCACCATGTGACACCGTGAAATTGCTTGTTTTGTCACCGCAGGAGTTAAAGGAGCAGCCAGTGTGTAAGATTTAGGGGGGGATTTAGTGGCTTCTGGCAGTGAGGGTTGCAGATTACAACCAGCTGAGCGTTCCCCTGGTTAGAACTCCTTAAGTGTTTACTGTTCAGGAGGTTTTTACAAGGAGCCAAATTTTTCACAGAGGTCTCTTCCTCTCCAAAACAAACAAACCACGGGCCAGATGCACAAAACTCTTTGTAGATTTATGATCAAAACTGTGTGTATGCACTAAGACAGAAATATGCATGCTTGTCATCTGATTCATAAAGCCGTGCTCATTTCCACATCCACAGTTCGCCATAGATGTAGAAATGCTCTTCAACATTTGTTTGCATATCGACACTTGTGCCCCTCCACCATGCATTAGACCTTTCAACGAGCTAAAGAAAGTGCAGTTTCACCTACTTTTGCATCGGCGAAGTTCTCTAACGGTGCCAGAGCAGCCGTTATTATTACGCATCCGTACCACTAATTCATCACTTCACCACAAACCATCCTTGTGGTCAAATTTCAATCATCTTTATATGTCAGAAAGATGCTCAATGATTCATTCATGGCGCTCATGTGGAAACTGACTTTCCAAAACTGCTTTAATTCATGGTGGCATAGATTCAACAAGGTGCTGGAAACATTCCTCAGAGATTTTGGTCCATGTTGACATGATAGCATCACACAGTTGCTGGAGATTTGTCGGCTGCACATCCATGATGAGAATCTCCCGTTCCACCACATCCCAAAGGTGCTCTATTGGTTTGAGATCTGGTGACTGTGGAGGCCATTGGAGTACAGTGGACTCATTGTCATGTTGAGATGATTTGAGCTTTGTGACATGGTGCGTTATCCTGCTGGAAGTAGCCATCAGAAGATGGGTACACTGTGGTCATAAACGGATGGACACGGTCAGCAACAATACTCAGGTAGGCTGTGGTGTTTAAACCATGCACAGTTGGTACTAAGAGGCCCAAAGTGTGCCAAGAAAATATCCCCCACACCATTACACCACCACCAGCAGCCTGAACCGTTGATACAAGGCAGCATGGATCCATGCTTTCATGTTGTTTACACCAAATTCTGACCCTACCATCTGAATGCAGCAGCAGAAATCCAGACTCATCAGACCAGGCAACGTTTTTCCAATCTTCTATTGTCCAGTTTTGGTGAGCCTGTGTGAATTGTAGCCTCAGTTTCCTGTTGTTAGCTGACAGGAGTGGCACCTGGTGTGGTCTTCTGCTGCTGTAGCCCATCTGCTTCAAGGTTGGACGTGTTGTTGGTTCAGAGATGGTCTTCTGCAGACCTTGGTTGTAACCAGTGGTTATTTGAGTTACTGTTGTCTTTCTATCATCTTGAACCAGTCTGGCCATTCTCCACATCAACAAGGCATTTTCCCCCAGAGAACTGCCACTCACTGGATATTTTCTCTGTTTCGGACCATCCTCTGTAAATCCTAGAGATGGCTGTGCGTGAAAATCCCAGTAGATCAGCAAAACTCAGACCAGCCCACCTGGCACCAACACGCTCAAAGTCACTTAAATCACCTTTCTTCCACATTCTGATGCTCAGTTTGAACTTGAGCAGGTTGTCTTGACCATGTCTGCATGTTTTAATGCATTGAGTTGCTGCCATGTGATTGGCTGATTAACTATTTGTGTATTGAAGCAGTTGAACAGGTGTACCTAATAAAGTGGCCAGTGGATGTATTTTATATGTTCTTACAATATGTTAGTTTGTCTTCTTAATTTGTAAAGTAACTATTGCTGTCAAATAATCGTTACGGTGTACAATATTTCCCTCCTACACGTAGTTGAGTAGAATTATAGCGTAGCATGAAATGAAAAAACGCAAGTCCAGCACAAGATTTGTGCAGTTCCTGAGTAAATGCACTAACATCAGATGCATTAAAGTGACAAATCACACTATTAAAAGCAGGTCTAGTCTGAGTACATTTGCAGCAGATGCGCCAGACTTCCTCACACTTCTGTCCCTGTTTCCTAGTATCGAGGGGTCTGTCTCTTTCTCGCTGTCTGCCCCATTTAATAAGCTCCATGCTGGAAGGACTGTGTGTGACCTGTAGCCCTGGCTGGTGTGTATTTAAATCTACCACTCTCCCCTGACAGCTCGGCCATGTAACTGTAACTCTCCCCAACTTACTGGCATGGAGAGAGAATATGAAGCTGGGGATATCCAGGGTCCTTTATGTGGTATGTAAATATTGTGGTACAGTCTATTTGTGAACCCCGGGAGATATTTTATGTCAAAACTACAGCTGAAATAAACAATCCAAAGTGTAGCTTCAAGCATGGAGCGGCGAGAAAAGTGTGTGTGTGTTCTTTGTAAGAGCAGATTGTTTGACACACTAATGTATGAGCCAGCTTGGAAAGAATTTCTGAAAGCTTAGCAATGTAGTGGAGAGACAGTTGACAGTATTCTGGCAGAATGATGTGTCGTGTGTGTACGTGTGTGTGTGTGTGTGTGTGTGTGTGTGTGTGTGTGTGCGGCTTCGTGGTGGCTTTAAATACAGATCAACCTCTCAAAAAACACACAGCTTGTCAGGTGAAGCGACAGCACTGATCATCCCAGCAAAGACCTCAATGGAATGAAAGAACGTGTATTTGTGTGTGTGTGTGTGTGCGGCTGTCTGACAGTTATGATGAATAAAGGAATAAGTAGACTGAGACAGCATTGATTTTGCTCACCGACTGCTACTGTGTTTTTTGTTTTTTCTTCACCGGGACACGAAAGTACTCAAGTGTTTGTACTTGTGCTCGAGGCGCTGTGCATTTGTGTGCTGTGTATTATGCATTGTCTCACGCCTTGCCAGATGCCCTTAGATGCCTGATAGTGAGTAGAACTGCTTGTATGCACTACTTCCCTGCTCTATATCTCGTTTTTTTTTTTTCTTCCATAAAAATATGCATGATGCTGCAGCTTTCCTGTCAGTGCCCTGGCAGCCGGTTCATTGGACAAGACTGGACAAATCATAAACCTGAAACTCTCCTCAGAAGCACTTTAGGAGCTCCGACTCTGACCTCAGTTTTTTGTGAATGCACTTAAGGCAGCTTATCTGGGTTTGTAGGTATTTTCCTGCCATGTGTATGCTGTTTTTTTGCCACTAAATGAAACCTGAAAGACTTTAAAGGAGCAGTGTGTAAGATTTAAAGAAATGTCATGGCATCTAGTGGTGGGGATTGCAGATTGCCACCAGCTGAAACAAGTCACTGTTTCTCTGATGCTGTTTGGCATGTCAGACAGGTGTTAGCCCAGCACCTGCTAATGTGAGCTAACTTAAGATCCAGATGTTTAGGGGCTCTTTACCAGGAGGTGTATTACCCTCAAAGGTCTCTAACTTTCTGAAACAAACAGATTTAGTGATTTAAACCAGTAAAAACACTGAGCAGCAGTTTCATGTTGCATGCTTGTTGTTATGGAGGGACTTCTAACTGTGCTGCCCAATGCAGAAACGTGAAAACATAAATAGCCCTATTGAGAGCCAGTGTTTGGTTTGTCCGTTCTGGGCTACTGTAGAGACATGGCAGACTCTATAGACGAGGACACGCTCCCTAAGTAGGTATAAACAGCTCATTCTAAAGTAATAAACAAGGTGATTATACACTAAACATACTTACCATATTATATTCGATTCCTGCCAGTATGTCCCTACACACCAGAGCTTTGAAAGAGGGCAGGGCTATAGGCTACTATTGGTGAAACAGGGTGTGGGTGTGTGTGTGTGTGTGTGTGTGTGTGTGTGTGTGTGTGCTTTTGTGTGTTTGGAAAGGGTTCAGTCATTCACCCTGCATGAACTGCTGTCCTTTGTTTCCTCTCTAAAACACAGCAGTGGCTGATTGTCTGCATTGTCACTCACAGGCGGATGATTACTGTGGGAATGACTGACTGCTCGACTCTGTTGCATTTATGACCAGAATGACTCACTTTCTTTCTCGTTCTCTCTCTCCATTCCTTTGACTTTCTCCATTCTCCTTCTTTGCTCCTTCGTCACTCTCTGTCTTCTGGTCTGTTGATCTCTCAGAGATGGCGTTCCTCCCGGTCCTCCTCCTGCTGCTGCTGACTGTTGCTCATCGTGCCACCGGTCAAGACTCTGAGGACTCTGAGGCTCTCCCAAGAGGCTGCGGCTGGGGCCTTGTCCGTCCCTACACCCTCCTCTGTGACCTGGACTCCATATGGGGTGTGGCTGTCGAGTCAGTGGCCGCCGGCGGGGTGCTGACTGCCATCCTGCTAGCCCTAGTCCTGCTGTGCCGCTTACACCACATCAGTGAGGCTGAGAAGCGCAGCGGCGTGGGACCCATCCTCCTTCTGCTCCTCGGCATCCTCGGCTTGTTCGGCCTGAGCTTTGCTTACCTGATTGAACAGGACGAGTCTTTATGTTTGCTCCGCAGGGCCCTGTGGGGTCTCCTGTTTGCCGTCTGTTTCTCCTGCTTGCTGGTGCAGGGTGTTCGCCTGCGCAGGATTGGCCGTGAGCGCCGGAGCCCTGGTGGCTGCGCCCTAACAGGCCTTGCGCTGGGTTTGAGTGCCGTGCAGGGCATCATCGCCGCTGAGTGGCTACTTCTGACCGTGCTGAGGGAGGGACGAGCTGCCTGTCAGTACCTGCCACTGGACTTCTCCCTAGCCTGTAGCTACGTGCTAGCCCTCCTACTAGCCGCGCTGACTGCCGCCTCCCTGGCTCTGTGTGGGAAGACACGTCAGTGGCGCTGCAATGCCATCTGGCTGCTGGTGACCTGCCTGCTGTCGCTGCTGCTTTGGGTGGCCTGGGTGGGCTTCTATCTGTATGGCAACGCCTGGCTGGGGAGGGCCCCGGACTGGGATGACCCAGCATTGGCCATTGCTTTAGTAGCTCAGGGCTGGCTGCTGCTGATCTTCCATGCCATTCCTGAATCCCACATCTGCCTGAGACCCCCTCCACAGCCCACTGCCCCAGATTACTTTGACACCTCCCAGAACTCGACACGGATGAGGGAGACCAGCTTTGACGAAGACATCCCCCTCTCTCACAGGCAGTTTGTGGAGAACCAGGGCTACGGATACAGCGATGAGAACACTGCAGGTACAGTACAATCCAATATTTTAGAGCAGACAGGCGTAATATGTGTGGATAGGCTGTAGGTGGAATGTAGGCCAAAGTGAGTAATAGGACACCAGGAAATATTTGCATGCATGGCTAGAAATAAGAACACGAGGAAATTTCTGTGGTGCAGGGTTACATAGCAAATGTTTCATCAAGACGGACACTGATGTGGTGAGTCACCATTAGTAATCTCCATTCGCCTCTGTCTATTCCACGCCAGGCCTGAGGAGCGGTGGTGGTGCCGGGCAACATAACAGCAACACAGGCGCCAGACCCAGCGCTCCTTTCCGCAGCAACGTCTACCAACCCACCGAGATGACCATGATCCTGAACGGGGGAGCGGTGAGTACATCCTCCCAGTCACAGGTACACGCCGCTTACACGCCGCTCTCTCATTCGACCACGCCGACAAGACTGCATGCACATTTGTGCGTTCCAGACCGTACGTCATTGCACAACAATGAGGGAGAGGTGTGAGTATGTGTGTGTGTGCATTATCAGTTTGTTGGATGCATGGTCACGTGGCCTGTGTGTGTTGTATTTGTGCATGGATGGTTTTGTCACAAATGGTCACCTGTCTTACACTGAGTTTGTGTATGGGTGAGTGTGAGAGAGCTTCCATGTGCTCCTGTGCGTATAAATAAGCCACGATGCTATCTCTCCACTGAGTGATGCTACTGTCTGCTGGACTGTCACGCACTTCGTTATGCAGGATGAATGGGCACTCTTGCTGGCACAGGTGAACTTATTTCCAGCCACTGTGTTATGAATTTAGCACAAGAGCACAACGCACCACTTTGCACACTGCTGGAGGCTAAAACGCTGAACACTCTCTACTGACTAAAAGGTTGTTTGTAGTCACGATTCCTAGAGATTGCAGCCGTGCTGATTCAACAAGGGAACGTAGAGACATCTCTTTAAAGGGACAGATCAGCCCAAAATCAAAAATACATACTGTCCTCTCACCTGTAGTGCTGTTTATCAGTCTAGATTGTTTAGGTGTGAGTTACTGAGTATTGGAGATATCGGCCGTGGAGATGTCTGCCTTCTCTAACATAATGGAACTAGATGGCACTCGGCTTGTGGTGTACGAAGCACCAAAAGAATACATTCATGGCTCAGTTACTTAAGATAATCCACAGACCTTGCTGTGAGTGGTTTCCTTTCTTCTGAGCAACACCCAACAACCGTAGCACTGCGCAGAATAAAGTGTGCATCTACGCATGGATGAGGGGCTCGTGCACGCCCCCAGGAAGTGTGCTGAGCTTTGACGTCAATTTCTGTAGTGACTAAAGGGTGGTATTACGACTTCTGAGTCTGTCACATGATGCCATGGGGCCCAAAAAGACCTTTTTTCCATAGATTTACACTGGGAAAGAAACATCTGTAAATCAGTGGATATATTTTTTTTAGTGTTACAACCCATCGGAATTTGATCCAGTTGATCTGAAAACATTTGAAAAGCCTAGAAAAGCCACAAATCTGAATAATTTAATCCTCATTAAAGTTAGCGGAACACTAAACCGGAAGAAGCCGGTCAGAAGTCTATCGTGCGCTTGCTCTACGGGCCCAAGAATGCGTAAGCAGTGCCGATCATCCAGGTAATTTTATACATGGCAGTTAAACAATTCTGAGCAGCTTTCATAGGAATGAACATGGTCCTGTCTCCAATGCTATACCTAGGTCTCTTTATACACCCAGGAGCTCAAGCTTGAGACAGTGCGAGATGTAAACATTTATGGCGGCCTCCTCGGCTGAGCTGTAACATTAGCAAGCTCCGTGAAACTCTTATAATCCTCTTTCCTTCAGTGGATGGATGTGGCAGACCAGCACGTTGATACAGTTGGCGGGTGTACTTTGGTAGAAAGTAAATAGTTTCTACATGAAACTGCTCACAACAAGGTCTGTGGGTTATCATGAGGAACCAGGTCACGTTTTATGGAAAGAGACATTGCTATTGAGTTTTTCAAATGAATTTTTTGCCGCTTCGTATGCCACAAGCCGAGTGCCATCTAGTTCCATTATATTAGAGAGAAAGCAGACACCTCTACAGCCGATATCTCCAACACTCTGCAACTCACACCAAAACAATCTAGACTGATAAACAGCACTACAGGTAAGAGTGAAAAATATGCATTTTTGATTTAGGGCTGAACTGTCACTTTAATCTGCGCTGCATAAAGTATCATTAGTGTTTCTGTGCATTCATTGTAAAGACAGCTTATTTATATAGCATGCTTTATACTCAAAATTCAACTTTTAACAGGGCAATTTGAAAGGATAAAAGACATTTAAAAGATGAAAGGAATTAAGCAGAAGATTGATAACACTCGCTTGCCTTTACAGTAAATATTAAGCAGCAGTTAGCTTAGCTTAGTATACAGACTGGACATAAGGGCTAACAGCTACAAAGGTAACAATAAACACCTACTGCACACAGTTTTGCACTTCAGTTATTGTGTGGATTAAACAAACGAGGTTTAAAGTCAGTGAGCTTTAGAGGTGCTGGTTTGACAGAGCCAGGCTAGCTGTTTCCCCTTGTTTCCACTCTTAGTGCTAAGCTAAGCTAACCAGCTGCTCATATACAGCATAAAGACGTGAGATCTTCTCATCTAGGCTAACTGAGAAGCTTAGTTCCCAAAATATGAAACAATTACTTTAAGTTATGGAGAGCATAAAGGGTTTGGGTTTAAAGATAGTCAGAGTTGAGTCAGGTCTTACACCTATTGGAGGTTTATTTCAGCTTTGCGGAGCGTAACAAGTAAATGCTGCGTTTCTGTGGTTTGCTTTAAACTCTGGGACAGTTATGCTGCATTCACGTGGAAACTGACAGATGATAGACAGCATGCAGGATATCACTTTAGTGGACAAGAGCTGGATGACATAATTAAGTGATACTGGCAGAGAATACTGGAAAATGGTAGATGCCGTTTAAAGTTAGAACATTTTAACTTTTTGCCATCCTCCATGACGGAATTTACTATCAGTGTTGACGTAGCGATGTAGACGGGGTAAAAACACGAGATCTGAACCATTACTGGACATTATTTGAGTACTTACATAAAATAATAGACACAAAATAATTTATTTGACATAACATCACCATCGCAACATATCGCCATGCATGTTTCATACTGCCAAAGTGTCTGTCTGCTGTCTACCATCTGCCTGACTCCACATGAACGCAGCATGAGACAGCTACCACATGACATGAGAGGGTCTGTGTTGAAGTAGAAGACAGGCAGAGATGTATTTTGTCCTAAACCATGAAGACAGTTTGTAGACAAGCTTGAATAAAAAGTGTATATGTGGCCTGTGCAGTTATTGTATGCATGTGTGACTATATGACGGTATCTGTGACGGTCATTTACAAATTTAATTTTTCCTTCTACAGGTGCCCTCCGCCCCTCCAACCTACACTGGGAGGCAGCTGTGGTGAGCGAGAGGATTGGAAAGATGATGTGTGGTAGAAAATGAAGAAGAGGATGGAGAGGGTGAGGAGGGAGGGGTCTGGGACGAGGGGCCCGCCTGGTTGGACTTAAAACATGGATGCCAACAGGGCCCTTTCACTCTGTGTACAGACTTAAACACTGACTGTGTGCCAATCAACTATCGTATGAGTGTGTGTGAGACTGAGAGGCAGCAAGGTATGGAGGACAGAGCTAAAGCTCTTCTAGCACACAAATCTCCATAGAAGGGTTCGAAAACTCAAAGTGTGACCAGCAAGTAGCAAAACAAGACACGCGCTGACTCAGATCTGAAAATATCAACATGCAGTATTGTTCTTCTTTTGTTTGATTTGCTCCCCTGAGACTATACAGCACTGTAAGCATCCTTGGAAAACTGTGAAATCTATCGCTTTTTCTTGCTCTGTCTCTCCCCCTGTTAGTCAGGCTGTCTTTTCATGCTGCTGGCGCTCACGTGGAAACATTTGGCTCTGTCCTCCATCCATCCAGTGTAGGTGAAGACAGCACACGGGCAAACTGTACAGCTCGAGCACCGCCCGCTTTAAAATAATCCAGCCTCTGTGGGTGTGTATGTAGAGTGTGTGAGAGGGAAAAAAAAAAAAAAAGAGTGTGTGTATTCCCTACATCTCAACTCTGCCACTCTAATACACCTTCCCCCTCCAGACTGTTACCCCTCTGTGAACGCTTCTTCTTCCTCCTCCCTCTCTATTTCTGGTTTCACTGCACCGTCTGTGAATATTACACATAACTCTTCTCACCTTGCCTCATCCTCCCACCTGCATGGACACTTTGCAAAATGTGAAACAAACTGTGAATCTGCGGTCGGAAAAGAAGCTCCCAGTGACCGCACACGAAGCAAAAGCAGCCCGGAGCACCTGAACAGAGGGATCGCAAGCTGCTAATGAACTGCTGTTATATATATACTGTATATACGGCGCATTAGAGTGGATTCTGATTGGACGAGGAGGGTGTCAGTCGTCTGCGGGGAGGCACCGCTTCCATGAATCTAGGTCAGACTGCTGTGTGCTGCTCTCCCACATCTCCGGTGGCCACTGGCGTTTTGAACCAGCCAGGAGAAACTGTCACTTTATATCAGCAGGAAACGAAGCGAGAAAACTGAAACTGTTCTTAGCTCTGAACTCTTTCTGTGTTTACGTGTGCGTACGTGTGATTTTATGAGTGTCGGGAGTTGACGTGGAGGGGTGGGGGGTGGGGGGGGGGGCGGCATTTCAAAAGTCAAGGTTGCTTTCTGGTGCTAAATATCCCTCTGACACAACTTCCTAGTGCGGCACAGAACTACAGGAACAACTGATGCAGATACAGCAGTCAAATCTGTGAGTGACAGGCTATAGATAGAGCTGTGGCTGGTGTGCGGAGATATCCTAGAGCCTTAGAAAGATCAGATTTACAGTGCGATGTGGAAAGAGGGAGATCAGATATAAGGAAGAAGGGGGATGGGAGCCAGGAGATAGCGAGCGGCAGTCCGAGGGGAGTCCATGCGACAGTGCGAGATCTGTGTGAGAAAATGGCTCCCTGGTCTGTGTGTGTGTGTGTGTGTTTGTGCGTGATGTGTGCGGGCGGCCGCGCTGCTCTGCTCTATGTGGTTGTCTTCTTTATCTGGTGAAGTGTCTCTCCCTCCTCCTCCTCCTCCTCCTCCCCTCCTGTCTCCCTGTGGTCGGCTATAGCTCAAGTGTAGCCCCGTGCCAAGAAGGACTCCTGTTTCACTGGAGTCTCCGTTTCACGCCCTCTCCCTTCATCACGACACCAGCTCTCTCTCTCTCTCTCCCTTCGCCCGAGAAGCTGTGTACATAGTAGTGCTGTAAAGCTTTGCTTGCTTCTTTTACTTTTTTCTGTGTTTCTTTTTTAACTGTAGCCTGAGTTTAGACACCAGTGTCACATGACCCACTGGAGGACTGACTACTGCAAACTGTTTTTATCTGGGGATTTTTTTTCAACTGGTTTGCTTTGTTGTTCATACATTCGCTTGTTGTTACATTAAGCTTTTATTTCTCTATTGCTGGTGTCTTTTATTTTTTTTAAATTAGCATTTTGGAAATGTTTTGCCAACACTAGATATGCTTTTTTCTGTTTGATTAATGTTCAAGGAAATGATATGAGTTGTCATTTATAGGTCAGTCGTACCTCCGCGCAGTTTTCTCAGTCAAGACCGAGGTCCACTCTTTGCTGTAATAGTTACGGGGATAAAAACATACTTATTTTTATTATTTTCAGAAAAAAATGACAATGCCTGTGAATATTTTTTGGCACTTCATGCAGTAAACAATGACTTGCTCTCATATACTTTAGGGATAATTATAAAACATGAAGCAGGGAGGCTGTACAACTAACTTCAAGTCCCCCAACAGTCATACTGGTGACCCCTGGTTTTACAGCAACCTCTAACTAAGAAAAGACTAAGGGTCAGCCCTTGACTGCTGCTGTATGTTTATGTCTTAACCACTGGTTATTCTAAAATAGGACTGGTACCAGCAGGCCAGCTCCATGCCCAAAGAGAGCATGTCCCGCCACGTCAGGCTCTGTTTGGGCCAACCGTGGTCAGAAACAGGCTACGCGCCACAGAAGCGTTTGTCGTAGCCCCATGAAGAAGAACTGTCCTCAGGGTTTTGGATGGTCAGCAGTAACCAGACAAAACTCTCAACACTCAGAGCGGAGGGGGGAGGTTTCAGTTCTTGCTATGTTTTCACTCAGTGTGGAGTACAAAAAAAAACAACAAAACAAAACAAAAAAACAATAATAACATGTGACTTTGTAGATTTTGCACTTGTCGACTACCTATCTGTGCATGCTTATCACCATTTCTACATGTAAGACCTTTCTCAGACGTACTTTTGAATACTAACTCTATTTATGTAAAGGTCATGTGACAGCAATCATAATTTCAGTGTATATCAGATGACACACTTAATGTCTGTGCTTTCTTAAACACAAAAAGAGAGCTGGCTCTTGAGAAGCAAAGAGATTAAAGTCAGGGGGAAATGGTCCAAAACACGTATGATTCCCCAAAAAGGAACAAATTGCCATCATCACTGGACCTAATGAGAACTATCTGTGTTAGTTTGAAGACTCGAGGGGGGGAAAAAAAAGAGAATCTTCTGACTGGTATCGTCTCTGTGTTTAAAATCAAATAGACTGTGGTGAAATTTGCACAAAACTTCTATATGTTAAGTTTGTCATCCCTGGGCAGCCCTCTGAACACCTATCCTCCCTGGGATTGACATGTCCTTGCCTGTCCTCTCCTGATTTGTCTTGCCTTCAGACTGTTCCAGCGGGGCAGCTGACAGGGGTGATATTGGTTTTCACAGCTGTGACTGTGCAGTGACGCAGCATGCCTATGTATAGAACTTGATTCCCCTGATTAGAAAAATAACAATTAAAAAAAACAACAACAGTTAACTCTCTTGTTTCTGTAACTGAATCAGGAAAAAAATAAGTTCAATAAAAGTGTCATGTTTGTAGTTAACTTTAAACTGGATGTGGTATTTTTTTCCAGATAGTGATGCAGTGACAGACAGGATTATTCTAAAGAGTGTCAAAATTAGAGCCCAGATTAAAAGATATTTCACAGTTTAAAATTCTGATAACGATATATCGTCTGATGGCTTTCAACAGAAACACCAATGTAAATTTAGCATCCCGGTAATTAGGTTATTTAGGACCAAGAACTGTGCTGAGTGGGACCTGATGCATTTGAACAATAAAATTGTCAGTGCTCTATGTTGGCTTAACTATGTCATGGAAACACTGTGTCAATTTATCTGTTTTGTTTCAGTCAAAATCTCCATGAATATCAAGAAATCTGAACAAAATCCTCTTTAGATTTAAATTTCATTGTGACAACTTTGCCCATTACTTTAGTTTTTATATAACATACACCTTAATGAGTGGATCTTAAAGTGTTCATATATATTAATTTTGACCAGGTTATGTGAGCTGCATATACTCTAATCCTCGATTGGAGAAAAAAAAAGCGTTGTGGAGTGTCATTCCTGTGGACTCCGGCAACACTAAACCCCTGAGCTTGCCTGAGAAGGACTGACTACACAAACCCGCTATTTTTAAATATCCCATGGAGAGAGACTCTCACTGCAGCCTGTTTTATTTTGTTCTGAAAATGTCGGCGTGCAGCCTCGTTCTGTGGACGATAAACGAGGTGCAGACAGAGAAAGGTGGAAGTACAGTGAGGGCTGAACGGAGCAGTGAGTGACAACAACCCCGCCCACATTTAAGAGTACTGTTTGCGGTGGAAACACCAGGGTCTAGGTACCATGTCTGAAGGGTTACTTTTAGTTCCAATGGTACCATCCCGAAAGTGTTTGGTGGAAACAGGGCTCAAGCTAACCAGCTGCTTGCGGTAGCTTTATATTTAGCATACAGAAATAAGAGTGGTGTCAATCTTCTCGTCTGACTCTCAGTAAGAAAGCTAATAAGCAAATGTCTTATAATGTCAAACCTTTTCTTTAACTATAATTAATATTGTTATAACAACAATATAAACAAATTACAATGTGAAAACAATGTGATACTGTGAAAGGGGTTCTCTTGTGGTGAATGACCTGCAGAGAATCATCGCCTGAATCTGCAGCTCCGCGGCTTTACATAATTTTAGAGCAAGTTTTAGCTTATTGTTTAGCTGTCCCGCCACAACTTCAGTGTTCTGGTTCACTGTCATCGCTCTCATAGCCTCGTTTTCTGCCACAAGAGGCAGCTGTTTTCAATGAATACACTCTAAAAACCAGCCCCAGGATGTGTACCAGGCTTTGAAGCCAATTATTATAGTAGACAAACAGTGGAATTACGTCCGTCACATGATGCCATGTGGCCCAAAAATACTTGTTCCCAGAGACTTAACAAAACAGAGAATCTGTAATTCGGTGGGTACAGTGTCACAACCTCTGTGAAAAGATAAGAGTTTGATCCATTCAGTCTGATAACATTTAGAAAATCTAGAAGAGCTTTGCGATTGAATTATTGTATTACCATTCAAGTTAGCAGAGCACTAAACCAGAAGTACCTGGCTCAGCTGGAGAAAGTCTCTAGTGTGCCTGCTCTATGGACCACACACGAAAGCGGTACGGGTATTTTTCTAAGTGGCAGTTGAACCTTTTTTGGCTTCATGCACCAGTGAGCAACTTTTATAGGAATGAAAGGCATGCTTAGCAGACACAGTAGCAACTAGCTGGCAAACATAGTGGAGCATTTAACAGCTAGAGGGACAGAGATTTCCCTCAGCAGTTGGTAGAGACCAAAAATGGAGATAAAAGAGGGTGAAATTTGAACTTACACTTGCCAGGTGGACACAAACAAGACTCATAAGTACTGGACGTGTGTGAAAACAATTTTGTCATATCGTCCTGACAGGTCTGAGTGTTTTTTTCCAATAGAAAATGCAGGATTTAGGTAGGAATCAACTGTATGTTGTCTTTTTAATCCTGGAGGTCATGTTGCACTTCTGCTGGGTTTTATTTTCAGACCGAAGTCAGTAGCTCATATACATTTTCTCACCTTAATAATATAATCAACTGCCTTTAATTTAGGCACATAACATCCCACATGTTCTAGAGGTTTGAACAATGTTTAGCTTAATGTTTACATCTAAGAACATGGTATTAGTGTCACTCATACATCAGTGTATTTGAAGCCCACATAGGGATACACTCCCTAAAATCAAGCTCTCTGAATGTAAACACAGTTGTATTTTACACTTCCACCTTCGGCCTGGAATCGCAGCCCAGACCCAGTTGTTTTCTGGCTTTGCTCTGACAGCCTGGTGCCCACTCCCTCCTGCTCCTGTGTGATCCAGTTTCAGTCGGGCCCAGTGCTGCCAGACTGATCAGATGTCCCCAGAACGAAATGGGCTGCTTTATCACCTCACCCAGTGGCAGCTGTCTCCCAGGCATCCACATACCTGCAAAGGGAGATACATGACCCTCCTCATGCCTCGCTGTGAAGCGGTTTGCATCAGTGACTGGGATGGTCAGGAAAGCCATCCATCACAAGACCGCTGCCTCGCCGCTCTGCAGAGACACTGAAGGGGAAACCAGAAGTATCCTCTCAGGTAAGTGATGGAGATATGCCAGGAGTGCACTTTATTTGCTCAGTTTAACCGACACACAGTCAGGAGAAGACGCTTATAACCTGCACAGTCTTTTAAGTTGGCATGAAGGAGAGTAAAGAACTGCAGTTGAGCAGCGTGCAGTCTTTTCATCCTGAATATTTTTGCTTATCGAATTTCATGAACTTTCCATAGCTGATACGTGACATTTAAAATGAATGCTGGCATGAACAAAAAAATAAATAAATAAACAGACAGCTGAAAGTAATGGAGTCATCAGTGGCAGAACACAAAATGTCTAACCTTTAGCTACGTCTAGCAAAAGACCAAAACCACATATGGGAAGTAAAAATACTCCAACTGCTGTAGTGTGAGAATATGCAGAAATAAAATACAGCATGAACAAAACATACAAATTCACAGACGATGGGTACACAATGTACTTACTTGCATAGTGTGCAAATTTTGACAGGGTAGCATTACCTCAAATCAACAATTTACAATTGTCACTCGTCAGACTACATGCTTGCTACATCATCACTTAATTTCTTCTGTATTTATGATGTTATTGAATTAAAAATGAATCTATGAGTTTCCGCAGCCGACACAGGTTGACTCTATCACCAGCTGATCCACCAAGTTAATTATGGCTGCTGCTTTTCGCGAACATTTACAGCTTGTCAAGCTTCTGGACACAAATCTAACACTATAATCTTCTACAATGAAGAAAATTTAACATGCATAAACACCAAACTTAACTACCCTCATAGATCGTATAGCTTACGCAACAACACCTGTGACGTCAATGCCTGATGATAAAAACGTGCTGCTGTTAGCTAGCTAGCTAGCAAGCTAACATTCACATTGTTGTTTGTGGTGCCAAATTACTACAGAAAGAAACGCAATAAACAAACTGATGGCTTTTATCCGACAACAGTCTAATGGTAGTTTAAAATACACATGTATATTTGTACTTTACTGTGGTAGTCAGCTGACATTTCACAAATTTGAAATGTGTTGTGGTCCCGCCCCTTCGACTACGTCGGCAACATGGCGACCATGAGGTTGAGAAGTATCCAACGTTCCACACTCAACTGTTTGACTGGTACGGGTGCATCAGTAGTGCATTGCATTTTGCTATACTTCTCATTATGAACGCAATCATGCACTTATAATAGCAAGTATAAGTACACAGGTATCCGATTTGAGACACAGCAGGTTACTTTGGCTACCAAAAGTCCATATGGTGTAAATGTTTATTGGTAAAAACTAAATAAATTATTTTTACCCTCTATGATTTAAAGCTGCTTTTCCATGATATACACATGAAATAATGTTAAAAATATTTACTGTTAAATAGGGTATACTTCCTGAAGCTAACATTGAATCCACATTGTGTCTGGGAACATGTAACAGGGATTTTTATTGTTTGTAAATTAGTCAGACGTAAAGAGAATACAGGATATTCCTAGCTGCTGCTCTGTCAAATAGCTGTCAATCACTCACCGGTGATGTCAGTGATGTTTTTGCACATTTTAGTCTCTGTTTCCCTGACAGGGTCATTTTCTTTCCTGATAAACAGGATAGAAAGTGCTGCTCTGCATGCTGACTCACCTTTCACTCTGGCCTCAAATCCTGGCTTGAATGGAAACGCTATAACCTCTTTTGTGGAGTGATATGTATTGCTAAGGAAAGAGGAAATGACAAGGCAGGGAAATACGATTTGGTTATCTTCCAGTGAGCTATCAGCGAGAGGTGCTGCGAGGAAATATGAAGTCTGTTATGGGAGGCTTCACTCCCGACAGTAATAACAAGTGAACCGTACTATATGGTGTTCATTTGTTGGGTGAGACTCGTGAAGGGAGGTGATCCATCAAAAAGGCAATGAAAGCAATCAACTAATTAGACGCAAATCTCGAACCATAAATCCCTGCCTGGCCATATCCAGTTGGTTACAGGGGCTTTAACGGCGTGTTTGACTGATCGCTTTGGTCAGTTTGACATCAACCTAACAGCGTCTAATAGCCTTTAAACACCAGAAAAACCTTGTTCACACATCTAATGATTTCTGTGAACAGCACCACCAGTCTAGCTCAGGTTTTCAGGTCAGAGTAAAGAAGGAGACGCTGCAGTCAGGGATTTGTGACCATGTACAGATACAGCAAGTACATCAGTTGCTGATGGTGTGGAGGCCATTTTCTCCATGCTGCACAGGCTGGGGGTCAGCAACTCAATGCCCTCAGGGGTCATCTGGGGTGTGGGGGTGTGGACCACAGTGCTCTGGGGGGTGGGGGAAACCACCTGGATGGACACATCTGAGTCGCCAGGCTGCGGGCTTCCTGGAAGATCTGTCATGGCAGAGCCCACTGGAGACAAACAGGAATTGTGTCTTTAGTATGAATGAGTTTAGACCATGATTAATGTTTGTTACCGCAACCCACTGAGGCAACAGCTACCGTAAAAAGTGCCATCAAAATCAAGAAATAAAAATCAAAGACTCACAGAATTGTCACACATAAATGTTTTACCAAAATATGCCCACAAGGCTTTTTTTCCCCTGTCAGGTTCTATCGACTTTATTTTTGAACAACTTTCTGTTTCTAGCACAAATGCTGCAACCTTGGAAAAGAATCATTTGTAGCCCCCATTTTTATCTTTAAAGCATATCGTCCTATTGAAGGAACAGTGTGTAGGATTTAGGGGGATATATTGGCAGAAATGGAGTGTAATATAATAAGTATGCTTTCTGACTGAGCACTGAGTTTGCCATGTTGTATTGCAATCCAAGGTCCTTGGCATTTTCACACTGGCCAGGGTAGCTAGCAGCCCCTCCATGACGAGTGGTGTTGGATTTTTTTAAAGTGACACTACTTTGGTCAGTGTTTATACCAGTTGAAAACACCGGGTACATTTGTTTTGGAGGGGAGGAGACCTCTGCGGGTAATTCAGCTCATGGTAAAAACCTCATGAATGTTTCGATCAGAAATAAGGTGTGCACACATTAGCAGGTGCTGGGCTAGCGGTCCATCTGCGACTATTCGAACAGGGTGGGAGAAACACTGATTTGTAACATGAAACTACTTCATCAAGGGTTTTGACTAGTTTTAAGCAACTGGTCCATTTGTTTTGGAGAGGAAGAGACCTCTGCAGATCATTCAGCTCCCGTTAAGAACCTCCTAAACAAAGAACACTGAAGGAATTCTAACCAGGAGAAGTTTCAGCTGCTTGCAATCTGCAATCCTCGGAACTAGACCCCACTAATTCCCCCTAAATCCTACTCACTTAAACTTTAATATACTGTTAGCCTGCTGTTCTTGGTAAGTACATTATGCTGGTGTTTAAAGGCATAACTGACAGTTTCTGAAAATAAAAGGTCTACTGTTCCCAATAACAACTGCAGTGGCATTCAACATTCAACAAGATGTAAAAAAAAAAATCTAACATAAGGGAGTGTATGTGGAGAGCATTAGAGTGATAGAAAATGAAAAGGCAAAAAAGAGATTAATAAGGCCTGGGTAGAAACCTGCTTAACAAACAATGACTCAGCCAGTTACTGACACTTTCGCACTGTGACAGCTGCAAGGCTATTGTGGTGGCCTTTTGTTATCTGCCAGTAAAAGGCAATGGCTTTGACATTATGGAAGTGAAGCTATGATGAATAGACTGCTATATTTGGCCATTTATACCACAACAAGAGCCGCAGGCAGATTGTAAACGATGGCAGTGAAAGTTGTTTTGCTTTATTTACACGCTAATGACTGTAACTGTGGTTTTTTAAGTGTGGTTTTGAAAACCCTTTGAGGTGAATCGACACCATCTGTAGCGTCAACAATCTGCACCAATGCAGCTCTTACGTACTTTTTTTTTTACCATCTAAAAATAAATGTCTCTGTTTTAGATACTATGAGTCATACCTTTAATAACGTGCCACTTATAATGGTGTGGAGGCTCTTTATAATAAATGACGGTATTAAAAATGCAGAGTGTAACTTGTGACAGAACTCAGTACAATTACCTGAAACTGACACATTATATAACTTTAACTATAACAGGCTGTACTACTGAAAACAACATGAATTGTTATGTTGATACAAAAGGTATTACTGTTATTACTATAGAGAGGAAGGGCGTTTTCTGTTTCAGCAGCGGTTGGACTGATGGTAAACATGTCAGGCCACCGTCAAGGACAGTCATGTGGTGATTCATGAGCTGTTGAGAGCTGCACCTGCCCGATGAGCCGTGACCTCTTAACCTTGAAGTATCATCGTGTGTGTGCTCTTTGGGTTACTCTGCTCTCTCCCCTTTTGTTTTCCTCTCCGTCTCTGACTAATTCTGATCTCAGACTGTGAAACCTGGAATGGCAGAAGAAGTATTGCATGTTGGTCTCCTCGGGTCAAATGAGACGAGCGCAGCTGTTGCTGGGTCGATTTAAAGAGCATGTATACAGTAGGGAGGGGGCTTCCCTAAATAATTTCTCTCCCTCACTCACCCTCTCTCTACCACAGTCTCTATCCCAAACACGGGTGATTTATCCGTCAGTGCTGGGGGGGGCACCGCTTGCTTCGTTACATCCAAAACAACAACGGGCACACCCAGCAAACAAACTGCAACTTCAGCACCAATCTCATCCACTCCCTGCCTGCCTCAAGCTCACACATTTCTAGTTCTCTCTCTGTCTCATCCATTTCAGATTCTGTTGAAGAGGGCAGAAAATGGCTTCCATTCAGGACAGTCTGGGCAGACCCACACAATCTCTTACAAACACACACACACACAGACACAGACACACACATCCCCAGGCCCCCTGCTAAAATGTCAGGTCAGCAGTAGTGGTGCAGCAGCAGTAGCCGCAGTTAGCGGCAGCAGCACAGCGTGGCTGTGGCACCCCAGTGGAAGAATGTTTGTCGGCCGGCGGCAGCTGCAGTGGGCGCCTTTGTTGTGTGGAATGTGTCAGTATGGAAGAAACCTGTGTTTATGGGGGCATTATTGTTTGTGGGCGACAAAAACAGAGATGCTACGATGCCCAGCTTTAGCGTGGAAGTTAGAGTGTGTTTGCTCGTCATCATCTATGTACACATTTATTTATTTTTTGGATGAATGAATCACATGACTACTTGAATGTGAAAGGGGAATTATCACCTGATTCTGCATGTCTACTCACATCTTAGAGTTTTATAGTATCTTTTAGCTGTTTTGTTATATTTTGCCCATAACTTTGTTGTTATGGTTCACTCTCTCCGCTCTCATATGAGCCTGTTTACCCACGAGTCTTGGGTGATCCGATCACAAGTGCACAGCTCTGTCCGTCTGTTCACACCTGGCATTAAAATGCATCCCCACGTGTGTCTCGAGTGACCACTTGATCTCACTTCCTTGCACTATATGCAAATGAACACACATTATTCCTGTTTGCAAAGACCAAATATGTTGTTCTTTTTAAGCGGCGTGGGATTTATCATGCTAAACGTACACTTCAGCGCCAATTTATTAGTTTGCCTCGAGGGTACAGACTGAGAGAGACTGTGGATGGCTTGAAGGAGGGGTGGGGGTGACCGCGATGCTGGGGCGCAATATATGGTTCTCATATCTCCATGACTGCCCCGTCCAACAATGCAAAGGTTTACTTCAATCACAAAGGAAGTCATTCCATCATCTTACAAGTTCTTCAGGCGTGTGGATCAGCTCTCTCGGTAAGCAACACAGACACACGTACACACACACTACGCAAAAGATGTCAGCTGAGTAGGCGGCCCTTCAATGTAGCCCAGAACATATTAGTGTACACACTGCTGACGAAACGTGACCATGCAGCCTAGACCACCTCTAAATGTGGTCGGAGCGATTTCAAGACGCATTGAGGACACATAAGGTGCATTCCCACCTGTACATTTATAACATGGAGTATGTGTGTCCAAGATTTTCATTATAAAAGTCCAGGAATTATATTTCATAATATGAAAAGATGCTTGTTTCTTCCAGGTGTAAACAGTGCAATAGAGTTATTCTCAACATCCACTTGCTAACTACTTTCCATGTAATCTCAGGCCCTATCTACATGTATAAAGATTTTTATAAACTGATATTTTCCTCTACGTTTAGGCCTCTCGTCCACACACAAGCAGAGGTTTAGGTCACTGAAACGAAGATTATTCAAAACACCTTTTGTGGTGCAGATTTTTCAAAACTCCGATTAGTGTTAATTTGTGTAAAAAAACAAGTGTTTGAGAAATGATTATGTATTTAGTTTATTTGTATAATGAGCGTACGCTAGACACAATAACAACAATGGCGAACCACTGATTTGCTAATGTTTTGTTAGCACCCCTCGGTCTAATGATTACCTCACACTAAAAGTAAGCATTGCGGCACCACTTCACTGACAAATGGAGGCATCTGCTGCACTCAGTGTTATCTGGTCCACCTCAGCGTCCACAGTTTAAAGTCCACCAGAAACTTTTTTTTCCTTGGATTAGACCTGGTTGAACCAGCAGATGGTGGGACTTTTTTTGGTAACACTTTACTTGAAGTTATCTACATAAGAGTGACATGACACTGTCATAACTATGACATGACACGGTCATGAACCTGTCATGAACATGTAATAAACATTTATGACTGCTGTCATTAAGTGTCATTTGGTTTTTGTAATGACAAGTTGACATTATTTGGGTTGTCTTGATGATGACAACTTGACATTAATCAAAGTGACATTACCAGAAGTTGTCTTTGTCATGACAAGTTGACATTAAATTTGTTTGGGATGTCCTTATTATGACAAGTTGACATTAACCAGGATGACATTACCAGAAGATGTCTTTGTCATAACAACTTGACATTAACAAGAAATGCACTTCTTTTTGTGTTTATGACAAGTTGACATAATGATTATAATTGTTATGACAAAGACATCCTCTGGTAATGTCATCCTGGTTAATGTCAAGTTGTCATAATAAAGACATTCCAAACAAATTTAATGTCAACTTGTCATGACAAAGACAACCCAAACAATCAACTTGTGATTACAATAACCGAATGACACTTAATGACAGCAGTCGTACACGTTTATGACGTGACAGGTTCATGACAGTGTCATGTCATTCTCATGTAGATACTTTCAAGTAAAGTGTTACCCTTTTTTTTATAGTGGGACTGTTGTCAATTAGGGCTGGAAGATAAACTTTAGCATGTCCAGAGCATCACATGTATATTTGACTGAACTCCTTCATCTTTGAATTGAACAGGAATCAACAGAGATGAGGTCTCCAGGTGTTTTAAAAAAGGTGACGATAGTCTATACACTTCACTACCTTTGTGACAAGGTGTACTACTGAAGACAGCTAACGCTGGTGAGAGTTTGGGGTCATTTTTGCGTTCAAGCGTGTAAGGAGATATTTGTAAAATAAAGGTCAGACAGACTTATTTTTTTAAACCAGGGGAAAAATATCCGCTTTCAAAAATATCCTAATATGTGCTGACAGGGCACAATACACTTGGGTGAGTGGCAAACTGTATACTTTGCTGTCAGCATGTTGTATGCTTCAGTCAGCATCAAACTATTTTGTAATTCTATTTGTGCGTCTAATTTACTTCCTTAATTCTATTTGTGTGTCTATTTTAGTTCCCTTTTTAAAATAATAATAATAATATATATGTGTATATATATATATATATATATATATATATATGAGTTGAGAATCACTTGTACATTGCACCACTGTCTGTGTGTGTGTGTGTGTGTGTGTGTGTGTTCAAGGTCAAAATTTTGTCACTCACATTGAGCTCTAATGCCAGTCAGTCACACTGGACATCGGCCTGCATTCTCAGCTGCTCTGCTAAGTCCTTCATGTGTGTATACAACACACACACGCACGCACGCACGCACGCACGCACACACACACACACACACACACACACACACACACACACACACACTTTATCACATTATACTTCTGTCTTCATCTCGCTCCGTCTTTGCTCTGTATCTCTTCTATCTCTTTCTTCACATGTATTCCCAGCCTCTGTCCTCTGCTCTATCTCTCTGTCACTCAAACACACCCTGAGCCCTGCAGACATTTTCTTTCTCTCCTTCACTTTCAATCTTCTCTGTCTTTCTCCGACTCACTCCCCTCCTCCCCCGTCTCCCTCTCTGTCTCTGCCCTCATTCTCTCTCTCTGTGTCACTGCTCTCCTCGTCTCTGTGCTTTAACTTCAAAGCCTTGTTGGAGTGAATACTGTATCTCTGCAGTTCATACGTGTGTAATTGTGTGAGTCTGTACTTTGCACTATATCTATGCGTACAACGGAGTGTGTAGTGCTGTGTGGGTAGATATCTATGCATTGTAGCTGGTTTTTGTGAATGCTAACGTGAGCTGGCATCCTGCCTGCTTATCAGCAGCTGTTGTCGGCCACAGGAGAAAATTCAAGATCAATGGTATTGTGTTGCCAGCGAGCCTGCGGCCTGGCATTCAGTGATACCATGGGAATGTGTGTATGTGTGTGTGTGCGCGCGTGTGTGTGTGTGTGCCCTCACCTCGGCTCTCGTGTTGGACCCAGAAGTGCTCGACAGTTTTGGCAATGTCACAGTTCTCTCTCAGTTCTTTCTGCCACTGGCGCAGCTCCTGCACATCTGGGCGTGCCCTGATCTATAACGCGCACACAACACAGCACACACTTGAACGCAGCACACGCAAAAATTCACATAAGCAAACATCATCAATGCCTTAATTAGGCTGCAAGCTGATAAGTGCTAGTTAGCTGCCATGGTTTTTATAAAGCGGCCCATTTAGAGTTTGGTGCCCATTTGGTGTTTTACTCGTATGGTGGTTAAACAGTGAAAGCGGCTCATTTACTGGAGACACGGTGACCTCAATACTTCATACTCTGCTTTTGTCAGGTCACATTTTTCTAGCTGACAATGCTTTCGCTCTATAATTGTGCTCATGTGACGTGATAAATGGACAATATCTTTACTGCGTGCTAATGTAATTGTCGGTCATTCTGTCGGCTTTGGACTTTCCTGTATCTGTTTAATCTCTTCTCTATACTTTATTTTCCTTGACTTTATATAACTATAAAATGTTTTATTTAGATTTTCCATGGAAGGCACCTTGTAACTTGGAAGTATTTCAATGCTGGAAAGATGATCTTCTCATAAAACTGGGCTGTCTGTGCAGCAGAAAGACACAAATACTTGTACTCTGTGTCGACGTAGAGCCTACGCCACACCCTAAGCCATAGCCTGCACCTCCCCAGAAATGTAACTGCGTGTTGCGGCGATGCAGACCTCCTGTCTATTTTTGTAAGCTGAAACCATTTCCCTCAGTGGAAACAAAGCTTTAATTTATTTTAACTTTAACACAGATAAGAAACAATAAATTGTGAAGACAATAAAGCCTCCACAAAATAGCATTTTAAGTCTTATGAGTGATTTATCCTGGCTGCATATAAGTAGAGAAAAACTCTGGTCATCACTTGGCTAACGGAAAACGTGTTTTGTGTAAGACAGTTGTTTTGTTGGTGAACCCTGTGAGTTTAAATAGAGCTGAATTTTGTAACATTATCTTTGTTTAATGTTGCTGTTGTTCCTGGCTTCATACGAATAGAGGAAAAGTCTGCTAGCCACTAGGCTAATTTATACAATGTAAAATGCCATAGGCTTGTGCTAAAAACATTAGCATGTTGTATTTCTGGGGAAAATGGGTCCAGATAAAGACAAGTGTTTGTCTGTGAATGCTGCGAGTTATAGGGAAGCTGATTTGTGTACTTGTGTTTGAAATTTTGCTAATAATCCATGTTTAATGTGTGTTTGGGTGTAGTTTGAATCAACTAAACTTTACAGCGCTTCACAGAAACCCTGACACTGCAGTGATACAGACACACCTAAATGCTCACAACAGCGTAGGCCACGTGTGTAGATGACGGCGCAGGTTCTGCATAGAGCTGACGCACAAGTACAAATCTTGCTTAGGTGGGTAAAGGCAAAGAATAAAACAGTTACACAACATGGTAAGTTTTGAAAATTACATTGTTTTAGACTAATGCAGCCTTAGATCTAGGAAAAGACAACACATGACATTAAGATTTCCAAAATCTAAGATGATATCCAGTGTCATATCACAATACTGATATAATATAGATATATTACCCAGTCCTTCCACATAGGTGGGTAATTGGGTCAAATTCTGCTGCAGATTTATGTCAAATCTCTGAGTCTCTGACTCCTCTCTGTCTCATCTGTAGTTAGCAGTTACTCTTTTGTTCTCGGAGGAATCCTCTGTAGTTGTTGTGTGTGTGCTGCTTGCTTTCCTGAGAGATTACTACACAGACTTGCTGTTTTAGATGATTAGAAAATGTCCCTGAAGAGCTCACTCTCCTTTCCTTTCTTTATCTCCTCCTCCTACTTTTCTCCCACTAACTCGCCTCCTTCTCCTTCCACGTCTTCCCTTTCTTCTCCTTCAGTACCCAGGTGTGCCTCTCCCTCTCCTTACAGTCAACTTCAGACACTATCTCTCATACCAACACCTAATTCTCTCCTCATTCTCCTGCACATTGACGTTTCATCTCTCTCCTCACTACTCTGTATTCTCTCCCACCTCTTCTCTCTCCAATCTTGTTTTCTCTTACTCCTCCCACTCCCTTCGACTGCTTGAATGGTGACAATAGTGTTGCTATTAGCAGTGGGCATGAAAGTGGGCCTGTTATATAAGCCTGGTGATGGGCTGAGGAATGGGTAAAACTAGCAGGCTCCAACAGTTAATTCACAGGGTGTCACAGTGCTGCAACAGCCCCTCTGCTGATGGGAGCAAACCATACAAATGGAAATGAGGGGTGAGGGTCAGGAGGGGTAGGGGGGGTTGGAGTCTGTCGTGTTTGCTCACCGTCGCTTGTGTGTGCCTATATTTGTGTCTGTGTGGCCATTCCTATTCTGTCACTTTCCATTGGTGTACTGCAGAAATGTTATACCTCCAGTTCTTCTTCTGCTGCTGACAGCTCCTGCTAAACAATGGAATAGATGTTTCACGGCCACGGGACACCTGAGACAATGTTTTACAATGTGTCACACACAAAGACAAAGTCTCAGTTCTTGGAAAGCTAGCTTTTTTGAATATGTGAACAAAAATTTAAGCGCAACACAGGTTTAAGCTAAATATCTAAGACTGTTTTATACACTCAATTGATAGGTTTCTCTAAAATTTTACTTGCAAATCTGTTAAAATCGGTGTTAGTGAGCACTTTTCTTTTTCCAAGATAATCCATCCACCTGACAGGTGTGACAAATTGAATGCTGATTAAAAAGCATGATTTCTACACAGGTATATCTTGGGATGGTCACATAAAAGGCCACTCTAAAATGTGCAGTTTTATCACACAACATAATGCCAAGGAGGTCGAATATTTTGAGGGAGGGAGCAGTGCTGTTGCCTGTGAACGTTTAAGCCCCGTTTCCACCAAACACTTTTGGTATGGTACCTTTGGAACCAAAAGTAACCCTTCAGACATGGTACCTAGACCCTAGGTTTTCCACTGCAAACAGTACCCTTAGATGTGGGCGGGGTTGTTGTCACTCACTGCTCCGTCCAGCACTCACTGTATTTCCTCATTATCGGTGACACAGATGGAAGTCTGCACCTCGTTTATCGTCCACAGAACGAGGCTGCACGCTGACATTTTCAGAACAAAATAAAACAGGCTGCAGTGAGAGTCTCTCTCCATGGGATATTTAAAAATAGCAGGTTTGTGCATCTAGTCCTTCTCAGGTAAGCTCAGGGGTTTAGTGCTGCTGGAGCCCACAGGAACAACGATCCACAACACTTTTTTTTTCTCCGAGTGAGGATTGGGATATATGCTGCTCACATAACCCCGGTCAAAATGAATACATATAAAGGCTTGAAGATTCACTCATTACTAAAAGTGTATGTCATATAAAAACTTCACATCACCGGCTCATTACAGGTTAACATTCCTTAAAAGTTCCTGCAGTCCGACCAGTGAATAAACTTTTTTTTCTCTGACTCCAGCTGCTGCAAGAGGCAGCAAAACATCCTTTCATTTTATAGTTACAGTCTAATAAAACTCTCCACAGTATGAACAGTGGTTACATGAGCCTCAAAACCAGCCACAACTCAGCCCTGAGCAGAGTGACCGTCCTCTACTGACCAATCAACAGACTGCAGTGTTCACAGCTCCACCTTTTAGTACCAGATCTGTGTGCTAGGTACCCCAACAGAGGGGGGACCAAAAATGGGGACGGTACAGTACAGTTCCATTGGTACCGTCCACAACTTTTCACAGTGGAAATGGGGAAAAAAGTGCACCGAATTGAACTGTACTGTACTGCTTGGTGGAAACAGGGCTTTAATATTAATTTCACTACAATAAGCCATCTCCGGTGTCATTTCACTGAATTTGGCAGTACATCCAAATGTCCCCACAACCACAGAAGTTGGCTACGATGACAAACTGCTGTCAGTTCAAGACCCTGGTGAGAACAGTAAGCATGCAGATAAAGTTCCCTGAGAGTTTCTGATGGTTTGTACAGAAATTCTTCAGTTGTGCAAAACAAATTTTTGCATCAGCTGTTCAGGTGGCTGGTGTCAGACAGTTGGATGTACTGTCAAATTCAGAGAAACGACATTGGAGATGGCTTATGGTAGTGGAATGAGGATTCAGTTCACAGGCAACAGCACTGGTGGAAGTTCCTGCAGTTAGCATGACTATGGCACTCTCCCTAAAAACTTGTGACATATGTGGCATTGTGTTGTGTGATAAAACCCCACATTTTACAACAGCCTTTTATTATGACCATCCCAAGGCACACCTGTGCAGTAATGATGCAATTTAATCAGCATCTTGATATGCCACACCTCTCAGGTGGATGGATTATCTTGGAAAAGGAGAAGTGCTCACGAACACAAATTTTAACAGATTTGTGACCAAAGTTTGAGAGCGTATAAAAAAAGTCTTAGATCTTGAACCTAAACCTGTGAAAAATGGGAGCAAAAACAAAGTATTACGTTTCAATTTTTCTTCAGTACTCATGCCTTCTACAAGAGGCTGCCAGTTTGTCTGTGATAGCAGGAGACAAAGAGCTGAGTTGAGTGTGTGTGTGTGTGTGTGTGTGTGTGTGTGTGCGTGCGTGCGTGCGTGAGGGTTTTGAAGCCTGTCTGTGTGCATCAACACAGCTGATTAGCAGGGGTTAGGTATTGTTTAGACCGTATGCATCAAGGATTCTGTGAATGTGTTTCTCTGTATGTTGTGTGTGAGCGTACATACATTTGAATATGATTTAGAAACACCAAATTCAGTTTTCTCATCAATTCCTTCTGGTGAGAATTATAAATGAACCTCTCATAAAGAGCATCGTGTTGCTATGATTGTCCATGTGACTGCAAATGTGTCTCATACCGTGTGTGTGTGCATGAAGGCTGGGATTAGAGCGTTAGATAAAGTAATAAGGCTGCATGCATTCATGCACATTATTTGACACGCAAAAGTACAACCTCAAGGAAACAGCCTCACATATTGAAAATTGCACAACATACTAAAAAAGAGGGACTCCATCCTCCTCCATCTCTCAAAGCCAGCAGCACAAGCAGAACCCCCCACGCTCACCATGCACCCACAAAAACGCGTACAACCACACAATGACACAAACTGTGCCCTCTTTCTCACACACAATTCAATCCCCCTGCACAGCCTTTCAAGCTGCCTTCCCTTTTTCTGTGCAAAGCTGCCTGTGAGACCGAGCTCCTCTCCCAGTCTCACACTCTGCAGCAGCACAATGGCTTCTGTTTGGGCGAACTGGCTGCAGTCACATCACCAGCCGCACTGACAGGCTGCATAAAGACACGGCCGCCACAGCCTGCTCCGTCGACGTTTTACACCCCACCCACCCAAAGATCCATCATCTTTTTTTGTTGGCCGATGCTTCCAGCGAGGCTTAACCAGCTGAGAAACCTGTGATCTGATTCATGTCCTTTGTGGACTCAGGCACAGGAAGTGGTTGCACTGTCACCCTGCTGTTCTTTGTAAGAACACAAAATACTCTCTATTATTAGTACACATGATAGTGGATGTTACAAAACTACCCGCGTAGGCCTTTCATGCTATGACCAGTGCATCTCATTCTGGGACAGCATGCCCCTACAGCCCTTCTGCAGGAGGGGGGAAGTGAGGACGAAGCAGAGCCACCGGCTACTGGACGTCCTGAGTGCCTGTGACATATTTTCTGCATGAGTGTCACTGCACGTGGCCCGTCACTGACTTAACACACTGGACATCCATTCAAACCATTCAACTGTCTCTGCCCTCGGATCATTCAGCTGGAATCACAGACCTAGTTCTGCTGTTGACTCTACAGGGTGTAAGTGTGTGTGTGTTTGTGTGTGTGTGTGAGAGAGGGAGAGTCTTTCAAACAGCTCTATTAGTTTATGTCATGTGGAATACACTCAGTACTCACAGTGTCCTACTTTTGGACAATAACTGGGTGTGCTGGTAGGAGTGTTAAGAAAATACTGATACACTTGAATATTGTGGTATTATGTTTTATGATACTGTACCGATTCTCAAAAACATATTTAATTAAGGGTACTTCTTTTGGTCCGAATCGGCAACTAATTTTGTTACAAAGTTTGTATAATTACCTAGAGTTGGTTCGTGTTCTCACGCCAGCATTTACAAGTGGACCAGATCAAATGCCTTGTGCGAGAAAGCTGCCTTTTGATTGGTCAGAATTTCCATGTGGGAAAAATCCAGGAAGTAAACAAAACGTTGAAGAAGAGTACACTTGCAAGATAAATGTGACACTTTCTAATGTCACAATGGAGGGACAACTACACAAGTTGATTTTAGCGCTGCTCATCGTGGACTATATTGCTGTCATTGTTCATTTTAGTCAAACCATACAGTTTGAAAACGAGGCGCGGCTCCAACTAGAAAACAATGTTCTGATGCATTGGATGTGCTGAATGTGCATATTAAGGCAGTACAGGAGGAGGTGCACATTAATAATCCTCCAGGACTATAACATGCTCATGTTTAACCCAAACAATGTGTCATGTGACTGCAGTTGGTTCAGATCCAGGTCGGAACATCTTCTCATCACAAACGAACTGCACCAGAGTTCATTTGTAACTGCACCGAGACCACCTCTTCAAGAAGGTCTCAGTCCTGTTTTTCTGGTGCGCACCTGAGTGCGATTGCTGTGTTCACACCTGCCCAAACGAACCGCACTTAGGGGGCAAACAAACTTGAGTATGATTGAACCGAACCAAACAGGGCAGGTGTGAAAGCACCCAAATAGTTTACATGCAAACTATCTTCAGCCATTCGAGTATTCTACTCCAACGTCACAATATATTGCAAGTAAACACAAAAAACACAGGCCTATGAAACAGGCAGAGTCATGGCAAGCATACTGCTAGCATCGACAGTTTTCCTGAAAATAGATTACCGAAATATTGCAATGTTACTTTGCCAGATTCTTGCCAATACACAGCTCTACCTGCTAACCCAAGAAGACGTTCCTCAGACATTTTATTGCTCATACCCATGGACACCCCAAACATACAGGCAGAGGGCAAAATCTCTGCAGATATATACCTCGCCACACATTTCTAGTAAGTCAGACATGATAACTGAGATAATTCGGTATGAGTCTATACATTGCCTTTTAGGAAAATTCAGCATATTATATCTACAAACAATGTAAATGGCAATGTACTTACAATGTACAGTATGAGCAGTTTTGCCACAGAGATGGCCATGTACACAAAGACAACTTGAGATTTTAGAGCTGTAGTTAAACATTTTGGGAAATATGCTTACTGACATTTTTGTGGAGAGTTAGATGAGAAAATCGATACTACCCTAATGTCAGCACAGTAAAGTGAATTGTCTGTTTTACACTCATTTTTTGTGCAGAGCCAGGCAAGATGGTTCTCTCTGTTTCCAGCCTTTATGCTAAGTTTACTTAAGTTAATTGTAGCTTTGTATTTAACTAGCAAATATATGAATATATGAAGCTATTGTCAGCGGCTAGCTAACTACGCTAAGCATGAGCAAAATTCACCTACCAACATTTTAACATGCTTTTAACAAAGCTCACTAGGTAACAAACTCTTTCTTGTTTAACCCTTTGAAACCGAAGCAAACTGGCTTGATTCCATTTAAATACATGGGAAGAGAGGGCAATGAGTAATAGAAGAAAACATAACCTCCAAAAATTAGCAAGAAATTAGCAAAAGAGAAAATTAAAAACAAGAACATTAGTAAAGAAAGAACGAAAGTTAAAAAGAAATAACCTGGAGTGTGCTTAAACATTAAAACTTCTGACATAATTTTAAAATATAGTAATAATAATATTCATAAATATACTGTAGTTTTTCCTATATTTTTTCTTTTTTCCCTGTTTTTTTAAAAAATTATTATATTTTCCTATAATTTTTTTTTGCAATTTGTGGGACATTTCTTACCAAGTTGCTCATTGCCTTTCTCCATGTTCTTGAGATAAATCATTTCAATTTGCTCAGGGTTTAAAGGTTTAAATACTTCCAAAATGCATCTGAAAGCAGTACAAGAAAAGTGATGTCACTCCAGGTTTCAAAAGGTTAATTTGTATGAAAACCAAAAAGTACAAACATCAATTCACCTTATGAGAGGTTCTGTGCAGGACTACTTTTTTTATCTTGTCATTTTCAAAGTTATTTGTATGGATTAAATAAACCAAGACATAGATGTTAATTTGTCAGCTTTAGAAGTTGCTAGAAGGTGGATTTTGTTACGTTTCAGCAGAGCTAAGCTAGGGGTTTCCTTGTTTCCAGTCTTTGTGCTAAGCTAAATTAGCAGGCTGCTGACGTTAGCTTCATATTTAGCATACTGACACATATTTGGAGAGTGGTGCTGATCTTCTCATACAGTTCTCATCTTAAGTGAACAAACATAATTCTCAAAATGTGGAACTATTCCTTTAAATTTTCTAAAACAAACAAAAGAAAACCAATCACAAACATCTCGTCTCACCTGAGTTAGATCTTTAGACAGAATTTAGTATGCTGGGTGAGGTTAGACGGGGTGACGCAGCTCAGACAGTGTGGTGCTATGGCCGGGAAAAGGCCAAACACAGTGTGTGCACACTTAATAGATGAGTGGAAATGATTATGATAAAAGCCTGCTCCTCTTCCTCACCACATAGCCTTTGTACTGACAGCCTAATTGTAATGCCTATTTATTACGCAGCAGCCACATTACTCCAACTCAGCTGACCAGACCTGAGAGAGCCTGAGAAGCCTTAGTGATCAGCAGTGTGTGTGTGTGTGTGTGTGTGTGTGTGTGTGTGTGTGTGTGTGTACATATGTGTGCATTACAGTAGCAGGCATGGATGAATGGATTAGAGTTGGGCTAAGGCACACAGTGAAAAGAAGATTATGTAATATGTTTAGACCGAGCAGCTCTTCATAGTTGTACAGGAGAGAAACAACAGACAATCACATTGTCTGGGTCATAGATGTGAGTTTGTGCGTGTGTGTGTATGTGTATGTGTATGTGTGCGTGTGCGTGTGCATGTACTATCTCGATCGCTGCTCTTCTTCAGTCCTCAATATGTTTTGATGAAAGAGAAAGAGATTAATAATGGAGGGATAAAATTCCAGGCTACAAAAAGACTCTTCCCTGCTTCCTGCCCCTCAGTCTGTCTGTCTGTCTGTCTTATGAACCCGCACACACACACACACACACACACACACACACACACCCACACACACCCTCTGCAGTCAGCGCTGCGTCAGGCAGGTTATATAACAGCAGAGAGTGTAAGAGTGAGGGGGAAACAGAGAGGGTGTGTGGAGGGGGGTGAAGAGAACAGAGTATATTGATAAAGGTAGAGGTGTGCAGTCCGGATAAAGCTCTTATTATTAGAGCATTAGACATCTATATGTTACTATATTTTATGAAGTATTCAAAAAGGAAACAGAAAACTTATGTTGGTCGTGAGGCGAATTGTTTTTTGTGTGTTTTTCTACAGCAAAATCCCATAATCCTATTATACTCCTATTATAAACCCTCAAAAATATTCTCAAGGATTTAACAGTTAGGACAGATTATGGTGAAATATACTGTCCACTTATATGCTAAAGGAGCACTGTGAAAGGTCTAGGTGGACTTAGTAGCATCTAGTGGCGAGGAATGCAGACTGCAACCAGCTGAAACTTCACCCAATCAGATTTTCTTCAGCCTTCATTGTTCAGGAGGTTTTTACCTGGAGTTGAGTTATCAACAGAGGTTTTGTCCTCTCTAAAACAAACTAGTAAAAACACTGAATAAAGTGGTTTTACATTAAAAATTGGTGTTTCTTCGATGCTGTTTGGCTTGTCACAGACAGACTACTGACAAATCAACAGACTGCAGTGTTCACAGCTCCACCTTTTAGTAATCAGATCTGTGTGCTAGGTACCCCAACAGAGGGGGAACCAAAATTTGGGAGGGTACGGAATGGTTCCATTGGTACCATCCACAACTTTTCACAGTGGAAACGGGAAAAAAAGCATACCGAACTGAAGTGAAGCGTATCGTACTGCTTGGTGGAAATGAGGCTTTTCTCACTACAACAAATGGACCTGGTGATTTAAAGCGGTAAAAATGCCAAATAAATAAATATCTTGACATGAAAGTTTTGTTAAAATACATTTACAGTGGGAGATGATACTGAATTATCAGATCCACTGTGAAAAACACATACAGTGCATACACATTGTCATGCCAGCAGACACAAACACACAGAAACTAAAAGTTTTGCAGTGCATCAGTGCTTCACAGATGACTCTGTTTGTGCTGATGTCCTCATCTCTGCTCCGCTGCACGCTGAGCTGTTAACTGCTGTTTTTCTTGAGCCAAGGTAACAGCAGCCATGATACACCACAATGCCTGTCAGGACTTTGCCTCAGTACCTACCCAAAATATCTCCACCCTGTGTACCTTTAATAAGTCATGATCTTAAGATGCACACCCTCAACTTCGGACCCTGATGAGCTGCATTCACAGCCTCTCTGCGTGTCTCGGAGGCTGCATCTCGCTCCCTAAAACACTCTGCAACACCATCTTGCCTCTCTCCTCCCTTCTGTCATTCGCCCATCCATCTGAAAATGTTCCTAACATAGCCTGAGCTTCATCCTCCCATTCTCTCTACTGTCTCTTTGTGGCTGCGTCTCTCTTCCTCTAAATCCCTCAGGGGTGCTGGGCTGCAGTGCTATCAGCAGCCCTGCTGAACCTCTCTTGGTTCAGGGTAAACAAAGTGAGGAGTGACAGGCAGCCAGCTCACTGCTGCCACCTTATGTGAGCTGATTTTTTTGTTGTTGTTACAGACAAAGAAAAAAAGAAAGAAAGAGGAAGTGTTGCCCCCTGCTGGTGCAAAAGTAGCCTGAACATGGATGCAAGCACACACACACACTGAATGCCTCTTTTTGTGCACACACCCACAAATTCAACTACATGCACAAATGTTCAGATCATTCAAACAGAACATAATTGTACATGACAGCACAGCTGGCATCTTTTTCTTGCAATGGTTTGTGCAGCCACACTGAAGCTGAATCCCCCCAAAAGCATCGAGGTTAAGAAACAGAAAAAAATAAGCACTTCTGTTGAGACAAACAAAAACACAACCCCTGCTTAAATCCCTGCAGCGTACGAGACTGGGCATATCTGTGTGTGAGAGTGGAGAAATTGCTGCTGTTTCCCTTTGGTAGTGTCTGTTTATGTCTATTTATATCACAGCACAGAGTACTTCAGACCTTAACGCCCACACAGGAAGGAATTAAATCCTGCCATCACTGATGACATAATCAAGCTGCTGAATGAAATTGCAGTCCCCTGTGGAAGAGGGGCTTTTTAGCGGGATGGGATTATACAACAAGATCACACTGTGGGCCAATGCACACGCAGGAGGGTGCCTATTGTTTGTAAGGATAACAGACCCACACACACGCGCACACACAGGAAGGCTCACTGTGGTGTGTGGGGTAATTGCAGGGTTCCTTCAAGCTTTCTATCTTCAAAATTTCAAAAAAACCCTCTTATATTCCTAGACTTTAGATGTTTATGTTCCATATTTTTAAAGGCTAGTCCCGGTCCTTTAATATCCTGCGCACCTTGTATCCTCTCCAGAAAGCCTGGATGAGCAGGGCAGCCTGATCCTCGCTCAGCTGCAGAAACAGAGGGATGGGAGGCCTGGGACTGAAGAATACAAGGGACAGAAGACAAAACAGGAGGGGTGTCACATCATCTGCATAAAAAAACCACAGCATGCATCTGTGACTTGTGAGTTTTCATAACTTAAATCTAGTTTTGCATGTTTGCTTTCCTTGAATTTAATCTTTGTTTTATACTGTGAGTGAACAGGAACCTGGTGACCACAGAGTCCCAAAAGACTGCAGATAAATTTGTATTTTTTGACAAACAATGACTTTATAGCTAACAGCTGTAGTGTGTGTGTGTGTGTGTGTGTGTGTGTGTGTCAGGTGAGAGGCTGAGACACTCACTGCATGCTGAGCCAGTCCTTGACAAAAGGGATGTCATGGAAGTTCACTGGGACCTGTTCTTGCCTGCAGGGGTTATGGCTGAAGAAAGAGGAAGAGTGAAGGAGGACAAAAACCCCCCCAAAAAAACATGACACACAAACACAATTTTTTTTGGCACATATATCAAAATATGACATATGAGAACTGTGTGTGTGTGTGTGTGTGTGTGTGTGTGTGTGGGGGGGGGGGGGGGGGGGGGTCTTACTTGTAGAGCCACTCCGACAGGAAGTCACAAGGGTTAAATGCTGTTTTTTTCCTCTGCAACACAAAAGCAAATAATCCATGTCATGCACCATGCAGACATATTCAGCATACAGTAACAATACAACAATATATAATACTCTGTTCCAGGTTAAAATCTCACTAGTAAAAGCTGTGTGGTCAACAACAGACACCTAAAGTGTTAAAACTGAACAGTGCACTTATTTTGTTCCCTGTCAATGCTACATTATATTCACATCACTGGGTGACTATTATGGATGCAGTAATGTGTAAAGTATTCAACTTCATATACTACTGGGTAATTTAATATACATATAACTATGGAGCAGATTTAATGAGATGATCATATCATTTGTATGTCAAATTTTTATTACAGTGAAAATGTGGTGAAGTAAAAATTGCACCATCTACATCAGATTTGTTGTGGATAGTTTAAAGACAGAGAAAGTAGGAAATGAAAACACAAGTAAATTACAAGTACTTAATCACTGTTCTTGAGTAAATCATATATATTCATCCTGACAGACAGCGCAACCAAGCACATAAACTCCTTTAATTTTTGAGAGTTTAAAATTTATCTGTGGTTATTCTGACAACATCAGCTGACTGTAGTTAGCTTGTTAGTTAGATGTTTATCAGAAGAAATTCAAACCTCGAAACAGCCATGTTTCTGTGCTTCTTTCAGTAGAGCCTCCAGTCCTGGCAACAACGCTGGAAACACTCTCCTCTCCAAAAAACATATGACAGGACCTGAAACAAACAGACATTTATACTCTATAGCAAGGTAGATATTATCATATATTCGGGGGGGACTACCTCCCCAGATATATCGATAGATGGATAGACAGATAGAAGTAGGGGTCTACCACAGCAGACAGGACCCCAGGTGCAGGCTGTGCAAAGATGCTCCTGAGACACTTCAGCACATAATAGCATGGTGTAAGATGCAGGAAGGAACAGCGTACATGGGGCGCCATAACCAAGTGTCTGGCATAGTGTACAGGAACATCTGCACTGAGTATGGGCTGGAAGTCCCAAGGTCACCTCCTAAGGTGGTTGAGAATGACAGAGCTAAGATCCCGTGGGCCTTCCAGATCCAGACTGACAAAATGGTGATGATTAAAAGTCATAAATAAATAAGTTTCAACAATAAAATGTGATCAGGTTTTGGATCTTGTCTACTTTTGTATCGGGATCAGCTGCAGACTGACTTGGCAGAGATGGCTGCCATCTTGTTTTTACATGGATCAGTGTATTGTGCTCTTATTTAAGCAATATCGAGAGGGAGTGATATTGTACTGTATACATGTAATTGTCTTCCGATTCACAGCCATGACGATATACAGTACAACATCACGACCTCGAGTGTGATATTGCTTTTATACAACAGTTCAACAACAGCTTAAACAGCAATGCTGAGTAAGGAAATGTTAACAAAAGGTGATGAAATAAATGATTTAAGTATGTTATGTAGCTCCGCGAAAAGAAACAAACACACCTGGAGGTCTGCACAGAAGAGTCCTGGCTTTCCTTTTCCTCGTCCTCTCCTGACGACCACTCATAATTTAATTCAAATGTAATTTTGGGGAAAATATCCATCTTCTTGGTGTAACGCTAGTGTCAGTTTGCGTCAATGTAGCAAGTGTTACAGTTGGATAATTAATGGTTGTATTAGGCTATAACACCTGTGAGCGGAGTGATTTTACTGTTACAAGTCCCAGTGATGTTATACTCTATATCAGCACTCACGGAATGCCTCTCGTCCAATCAAATTACTCGGTCAGAACTAACTGTTGTATAATACCAGTCAACACACTAATTATGTTTCTGGGGTAAAACGTTATTTTTAAAGGATTTATTTATTTACATGAAATACTTTCCTTTTTTAAACTTCTAAACTTGCCCTGTGCCAGACAACACCCTTGTCCCAGACAAAAATTCACAACTTCAAACCATTAAAAAAATGTGTTAAAAGCTTTCAAAATCTAAAACTAACAGTGTGTGTATATGGGGTGCCGTTTGTAAAGTGTCTCACGCTGAAAATAACATCAACATTTTGCCACATTTAGCTTCAAACAATGTTTAAAAAAGTATTGTGAATTTTTTAACGTCACCTTTTACCACATTTATAGCAATATTTGTTAACTTAGAACTATATTAAATAGTTAAATCTAAATATTAAATGTGGCACCTAAATGTTAAATGTTAAATCTAAATATTAAATCTAAATGTTAAATCTAAATGCTAAATCTAAATCTAAATATTAAATCTAAATTTAAATGCTAAATGTAAATCTAAATGTTAAATCTAAATATTAAATCTAAATCTAAATCTAAATATTAAATCTAAATCTAAATGCTAAATATAAATCTAAATGTTAAATGTTAAATCTTAATGTTCTGGGTGAAACTAAATATTTAGCTAATATGCAAATTCACACTGCCGGTCACCGGAAGTACCAAAATAAAAGCTCGAGATGGTCAGACTGTATTTATAGAATCAAATAACGAATTAAAACCAACTTATCGGGGGAAATGGACACTTGAACATACATTAGCGTGATAATAACCACCTAAAATAACAAGAAACATGTTTGGAAAAATTTTATTTGACGTGTAATTTGAGTTGTTAGTGTAAAAGGTGACGTTAAAAAATTCACAACACTTTTTTAAACATTGGTTGAAGCTAAATGTGGCAAAATGTTGATGTTATTTTCAGCGTGAGCCACTTTACAAACGGCACCCCATATGTGTACCCCCGGGAGACTGAGACCTTACGTTCATGTTGCTGAGGAGGGGGTGCAGTTTCAGGTGTTGATGGGCGCCTCTGACTGGAAGGACGAGGTTTTCCCAACACAGCATTGCCAGCGAGAGCAGGGTGGCTCAGGAGAGGGTCAACGTCCGCCCTCACAGCACTGGGAGGACTGGGCTGCTCAGCTTCATACTCTCCGAAGACAAATTAAACAAAAAAAAAACAGTTTGATTTTAATGTTTGCAATTCGTAGACATTTAGGCGAACAGAATATTATCATCTTACCGTCACATATTTGTTGCCAAAGAGATTTTTTGTCACTTATTTTCTTCGCCATATTCCACCCGTTCTCCGGTGGTTGCCAGGGGCTCGTTAGGTTGTCAAGGAAGTAGTCATGCCTGGCACTTCCGGTGTAAACACAAACTGGGATTACAAGAGCGGAGGGGCGCTGGGAGATAGAAGAGCAATTTAAGAAATAAAAAATTATCAAAAGGTGTTTAAAAACAGAACAATGAACAAAAGAATAACTTAAAATATTTTATAAACAGTTTCTGGAATACAACTCAATAGGTCACCGGATATTCATATACATAGAAAGGCTGACATTGGAAACTTTACGGTATGCTGACACTAATAATAATCAAAGTATAACACATTAACGTTACAGGTTGCATAATGTGGGGTAAAACGTACCTGAACGGTGCAATTTATGCCACACAACAGTGCTTCTCCCCTAATTCCGTTGTTCCGGTACTCACCGCTAGAAGGCAGCAGATACCGTGATATAAACACAGGCTTGATGACCAACTGATGCTGCAATAAAGATACAAAAATGACATTTGCGCCACTATAAAATTTAATGTTATTTAATGTTAACATTTCGTTAGACGTCATAGTTGACCCTGAAAATTAATTTTTTAAACTCTTGAAAATATGAATCTGCCAGTAAATTTGGTAGACTGCTTAACCAGAACTCTGTTTTAACCCTTTAAAACCTGAGCTAGGGGGCTTGATTGCTTTCAAAGACATGGGAAGAAAATCAGCAATTTAACAAGAAATGGGCCTAAAAATAAGAAGAAATCATAATAAATAAGTTAAAGTTTAAAAAATTACCTGAATTACCTCTTTACACCTTTAATAGTCGGCATGTTAATTTGAAATAACAAAGAGGATGTTGTGTGCTTAATTTCTTAGTTAAGGCCTTCTACCTTTTCAAAGTAATAGACAGAGCTATCATTGTACCACACATCAAACACCATAATCTAACATTTTGTTAAAATAAGAATGTAATTAATATTATTTTAAGGGATTCTTGTTTCACACCACTTGTGATCTTAATTTTGCTTCTTTCACTGAAAATGTTATTGACCCCTGATGTGCTAATTTAGCTCTTCTACCATAAAAAAGTTCAGTCTTCTTGATGTCAGATCTTTTATTGTTGGCTCTAAATAAAGGATCAACCCAAAAATAATACTGCATTGTGAAATGCACTTTCTCTACAATAATAAAAGAGCAAAGGTTAAAGCTTTTTTTGCAGAGGAAAGCGTAACAATCTTAGTCTTAAGCCATTGTTATATTATTCAGAGAGGTTTTTCAAAATTAAAGTCTTTATTGGAATATATTCCAAAGCAGTTAAGTCATCTCATGACTGAACAAAAATAGCCATTTATCTTTAAAAAAAAAAAGTCCCAAGATGGTTCCAAAATGCACTGAAGAGCTTTTTGACAAAATATACATTGCAGTAACTCATATCTCGCAGTCACTAATTGACTTGTTAATAAATAAGATTGTGAACAAAACATTTTTTATACATAACATTTTAGACTTCCCCATATTTGCAACCCAAATTAATGACTACACACACACACACCCGCCATTTTTTTTTAAACAAATCATGAAGACCTGTGCCACAAACATTTCTCTAACAAGTCGTTGCAGTGCATCCTGACATCAACCCAACCCCCCGCCCCAAAAACAAAACAAAAAGCAAAACAACACGATGAGTAACAGTAGAAATAATGGTAGGAACGCAATATTAATCATGATAATGACAGGATGATTTATATAAAGCAACACTGATAAAAGCAGATATTATAAAGGACCAGCTATCAACAATGAAATATACAGATTACATTCCTTCAGGGTTTCAGAATAGAGCGAGCCCACGTGAGGAGGACGTTTAGAACTGAGCTAGGAGACAGACAGAGTCCCCTCTTTATAAAACGAAAAAGAAAAATCACACTCTTGCCTACAGGAATAGTTATATAATTTAGCGTTCAACGGTGAGATGTTGAAAGCTAAATATTAGTGATTATTATTTAGCTTTTGACATCAGTCATTAGTAATTTGAGACCTTGTTACAGGACTTAAACCTTTAGAGAGGAGACACACGTGTAAAAACCCATGATGCATGTAAAAGTCAAGAGTATGGTTCGGGAAGAGTTACATGCTAGAATTAATCCTGGAATCCGTCCATAACCATACACATATTTTGTCTAATGTACATAGTGAATAGCCTGCTAATAGTCTGAACACACAGAGCTCAGGTCAGTGGTTATATAGTGTTGCTGTGAAGTTAAAGGATGATTTGCATCGAGCCTCCACTAGAGGAAACATTCAGAGCCTGTCCATAGGCAGCATGTTCAGTTCCAAAACAAAGAAATATGGCTATGGATGCACGATGCCGAGCCTTGAATGTAGTCAACCCTAATGTCCAGTAAACACCCGCTGTGAGTGTGGTCCGGTCCGGTAGGCTGCCCAATCAGCCCAGTTAAAGTCATTGCAGTGACTTGACAAGGGGAGTGACACACCTGGACAGCGTCACAGGCGAAAGGTGTGGTGGCTTTGATCCTGAAAATAGTAAACTAACAGGAAATCAAAGTTGAATAGACGTGAATTGAGAACAGAAACCGAAGACTGAGATGCAGTGTGTGAGGAAATGGTGGAGGTGAGTCTGTAATCCCCCCATTTCAAGTGTCCACCTCCCTGTAGGAGTGGAAGGTGACAAGAGTGGGATGGATTTGTCCGCTCAGTGGAGCCTGTCGCCCCTCAAGGGCTGATTCAGTGCAAGAGGCCTTTTTATGGAAAGGGGACAGGGAGTTTTAGCTTCTTCCGTGGTTCTTTTCTTCTCCTGTGATCACCAACAGTTCACATACAGACTTTCCTGTGATTCTTTCAATATTACAAAACACATTTCACGATTCAGTCTGGGCACATTCCTTTAACAATCCACAACTTCAGCGTCTTCACGTCTTTCGTACAAAAAGAGTACTGCCGAGTCCCCTCTGCTTTAAAGAAGTTGGCGAGAGCTATGTACAGATAGGGTGATATGTCATATATGAGTGTGTACGGTCGTGGTTGGTTCACTGAGGCCGAGGTTCTCCATGGACTCTGAAGCGATACATGCAGGTGTATTCTGGATGACCCCAGTTAGACAGCACCCGCACCTCAATGATCTGGAAGGCTCTGTCATTCTGCTCCTGAAAAAGAGGAGGGGGGAATTTCCAACATGTGCTGATAGATATTACACAGATTTTTATTCTACACATGTTAGAAGGTGCATCTTTAGTTACCATAACAGGAAAGGTTTGCAGTGACTCCCCATCTTCCTCGTATATGTAGTGCCCCAGCAGCTTCCCCTCTTCCTGATACTCATCATCTAGACCCTGTATGCAAACAAACATCAGTGACATCAGGCCTTCATCACTGTGTCAAGTTGTGAGGCTTTATGTTCCTATGTTTCTTACAAAAACGGTGAAGTTGCGTGGGGCGCTGGTGATGTTTCCAGTCGGTGACAGGGCCTTGGGGATGTGCTCCACGCAGAAGGATGTGGGCAGGATCCTCAGGGACAAGCGGATCACCAGGTAACCCTGAGAGCCTTTGAATGCCCAGCAGTTACCCGGGTACACATCGGGCTGAGGAGCGGAAGTGAGGGGAGAAATGCCAAAATAAGTTTGTGGCGTAGCGTAGTGTTTCTACTAATTATTTCAATAATGAAATAACAACAATGGTTAAATACTCAAAGTTCATAAACCAAAAATGACCATAAACCTGTTCAAGTTTGTAAGCTGACACCATTTCCTTCAGTGGAAACAAAGCTTTTATTTACATTTATTTCACAGATAAGAAAGAATTGTGAAGACAGTAAAGCCTCCACTAAAATAGCATTTTAAGTCTTGTGTGTGATTTATACTTCGGGATTTATCCAGGTTTCATATGAGCAGAGGAAATCTCCGCTCGTCGCTAGGCTAATGTATGCAATGTAAAATGCCATAGGCTTGTGCTAATAACGTTAGCATGTTGTATTTGTGGGGAAAATGTGTCCAGATAAAGACAAGTGCTGCGAGTTATAGTGAAGCTAATTTGTGTACTTGTGTTTAAAATTGTCTCTATTAAGCCATGTTTAATGTGTTTTTAATGTGTGTTTTGAATCAACTAAACTCTACAGCGCTTCACAGAAACCTCGGCCACCGACTAGTGTTTTGGAGGTGCAACTGCAGAGATATACACACACACACCACCGCACAAGTATAAATGCTCACAATGGCATAGGCGATGTGCATAGGGTCTGCCGCACAAGAATAAATCCCGCTCCAGTTCACATGGGCACCTGACAGATGTGATAAATTGCAAACCTATCCTTTAACTAATTGACTTCACATAATCAATAAGATGGACATTTCTCTAATGGATATCTCATGGTGAGGCTCACCTGGATGACAACACGTGGAGACTGGGAGAAGTACCAGAGCGGCAGGCCGAACAGACTCATGAGGGCCGTTTTGGTCTCATATGTCTCAGAGCAGCGAGTGCTGAGGATGCTGCCACCTGAACACACACACACAAGTTGAGAGGAAGCTGTAAACTCAGGGCTGTAGTGCTGCTGGAGCACGGAACGACGCTCCGCCACTTTCTTTCTCCAAGTGAGGACACAGAGTATTAGCAGTTCACCTAATCTGGTTGAAATTCATACATTTTTTTTAGTGCTTCAAAATCACGTCATCACTAATGCGTGTGTCACGCAAGACAGAAAATAAAATCAAATCTAATGGAAGTTGTCATGTTGACATCTAAGGTGTGTTTTAGTGCCTGTCTCTTTAAGCCCCTCTTCTAAAAAAGCCCAGTCTGCTCTGACTGGTCAGTGTTTCCGGGTTTTTGGACCAGGACTGCAGTCGGGGAATGATTAACGGAGAGTAGAGGAACTATCTACTGTGAAAAATCACCAATAAAAGCTTCTCAACACAAGCTGCCAACAGGAATATGATTCAAAACCCGGGAAGAAATGAGCAACATCAGCAGCCAAGACTACATATTTCCCTGACATTGGGCTGTAGCTACATTTAGCAGTGTCACCTATATAATATAAGCACTTTTGGTAGCGTGCATGGAGCAGATGACCATATAAAGAAATCCATTACAAGCTGACGTCAGCTTGAAGCTACAGTACAATATACTGTAGGAAACAGTATTCAGAGCAGCCTGAAGCCTGAGGTTTGTGCTTACAGGGATTTTACCTGCATTTACTTCATTATTTTAAACTCTGGCCACCTTTAATATCAACATTAGACACTGTATTATATTATATTATGTATAATAATTGGTCTCTTTAATATACTTAATAATGATTGTGGAGTTGAGGATCAATCACGCTGCACAGTCTGTGTGCACAGTTCCAAGTACTTCTTCTCTTTTTAAAAATGACAGGCAGGACATATGGGGATGTGCAGTTCAAAGCACACCAGTGTGGTTGTGATTATGGGGTGTGTCTTAACTATGAGGCTCAATACCCATGCTTACTCTCGCTCATATAGGTCAACAGACTGCTCAATAACACGCCTGACAATGGAGCCTGAGCTTTTGCTGTTAATACCCTGTTGTCCTCTAGCCTGACTGATGCCTGCACCCTCATTACGTAAGAGACATACATTAGAGCAAAGTGCAGAGTAATGGAGCAGCTATCTTGCTAATCCCTTCCGACCATTATAGGGTTAACTACTGACTTAGACGGACGGGCGCTGATATCAATGTGAGGCTTGCTTCTTACCTCCAGACTCCAGGGCGTAGTCCACCAGGCCTGTTCGATCCTGGGAGTAGAGCCTCAAAGCGTTTTGAACAATCACCTTCACTTGCTGAGGTCGAAACGACAAGAGGTAAAGATTAAATACGAGCCTCAAACACAAGGCAAACAAATCTTTTACAAGAGCTCATCTTAGATTATGTAACTGAGGTGGAAATACACAGCGATGACAGTGTATGTTCATTACCTCCTCCGTCATTCCCTCAGCAGCAGCAGTGTGCTGGACAGTCCCGGTTACTGTCTGAACAATGGTCTTAGCTTGGGCCTCGGCCTCACCCACAGTTTGGGCCCGGTTCAGCTCCAGCTGCTGGGAAACATTTCTCAGGATGCTCAGCTCCAGTGAGGACAGGGAGGCCTGCAGGTCGGGAGTGCTCACGTAGCGCTGGGACAGCCAGAGGATCAGAGACTCGGGCACCTCTCCCTGCTCCTGTCCCGGCCCACCACTGCCAAAGAACAGGGTCTGCAACTCCTTATGCACCTGGGAGGACACTTGGGCTGATATCTGGGACAAGGGTGCACAAGAATCAAATGAATGACTGATCTGGATGACAGGAAAAGTAAATTACTAATCTGCACAGTAAGGACAAATTAAAGGAGCTGTATGTGACATTTAGAGCAAACAAAAGGAGTGTGACTTTGTTCTCTGCTCTGGACGCCATGACTCCACTATCTCTTTACATAGCAAATAGTTCTTTGCTGGTACATTAATGCTCTGAATGCTGCATACAACTCCTTTAAAGCCCAAAGATAAGCCAATACTTGTGTTACTTACGGTCTCCTGCAGTGTGTCCAACTGCTCACACTTGCCCTTGCATCCCAGAACACCCTGCAGGTCCTGTCTAATTTTGCCCAGCTCCACCTCAAGCCTCTGCACCTCCGCCAGCAGAGCGTCATGTTCCTCCTGCTTCACTCCCACACTGAGTGAAAGACAGATCCACATGTGAGGTGCCTTTATCTGGGAGAATATTCTCACAAAATGGGAATATATAATAAAAAAAAGCAATGTGAATTTAAAGGTTCAGTTATTTCTCTCTGGTTTTTGTACCTGACAGGAACTGTGTCCGCTGCTGTAGTGACAACCACCTTCTCCCTCTCCTGCTTCTCGTGCTCATACCGCTGCTGTTTCTGTTGCACCTCCTACAACAAATATCGCGCATAAGGAGGATGACTGAAAATAGCACAGAAAATGCAATCTAAAACAACGAGATTTTCCTGGGAACACACACCCATTAGATATTTGATACAGCACCACTGTTCCTTTGTGTACGTACTTAAATCCTGACACAAACACAACCAGATCTGTCTTCATACCTGTTCATGTCTGAGCCTGTCAGGATTTTCTTTTGTGTTTTTAACACTTGTTGTCTCTTCGGTATGTGTCTCATCATTTCATGCTATTATGACAGCTTTTGTAGTTAATAATTAGACTGCAGTCTTTGTATGAATGCATGTTCCTTGTTAATGTTTACCATCTGACTGCTACTCTTGCATTCTGTACTCGATTATAGATTATTGTGCTTGTTTGCCTTTATCTTTATTATTTGGCAGCTTTAATTATATATTTTATGGCTAACTCAGTAATTGACAATTAGGCATTTGAATAACACTGCAATTGTACCTGTGTCTTGGCATTCAGAGTCTTGAGCAGCAATTCTAATTCAGCCAGCCGTGTCGCCTGATCCTCCTGGTGCTGTTTCTGCTGCTCTGCACTCTGCATGGAGCACGGATAAAGATAAAGTATGTGAGACACATGTCAGCTTTTTAATCAAAACTTCCCTTGACACGTATCCTCATCTATTTACCTGTGCTCTCTGTGTGTTCTCCTGCTCCAGCTCTCCCCGTAACACGCCGAGTCTCTGCTCCAGCAGGGAGGACACCCACAGTCCCAGGCTCTCCCTATCTGTCTGAGTGTGGAGCTGCTCCTTCAGGGTGCTGTAGAGACCCATAATGTCCCCGTGATGCTGCTCCTGTTTCTGGTCACCTTGCTGGACTCGCTCCCACAGCAGGGCTAGCTGGCGCTCCACACGCTCCAGTCGTTCCAAATCCACACCAGAGACCGCCACAGGGGGGAGGAACGGCTGTGGAGGCGAAATGGGAATAGATGAAGAAAAATAAGTTACAAATTTGTGGTGACTCCAAGACAGCGCTGCATTGTAGCAGACACACAGTGGCATTAGGGGTGGGCGATATATCAATTACACTTGATGCTTGGCAGCTTGTTCCATGTGGGATGTATGGAATTACTATATCGCAAACAATGACTGCAAATTGTCATGTCATTTTTTAAGCCACCCTCCTGTGGCTCTCTCCCCCTCGCAGAAACAAAAAGAAAAAAAAAAAAAAACGTATATGTCATACACACTCCTCAAGTCACTCTCTTCTGTGAGCAGGTGAGGCACTTGTTTTTGTATCTGCACGGCTCCACACTGCCACTATTAAGTCACATTTGGCGATCATGGAGCACCAGTGCAAGTTGCAAATATTATTAATATGTGAACTGGAGAGCTGTTAGTTTGTTTCCCGCTTACAGTGAATGACCTGTCATGTTTAACGGTGCCACGGTCACAGTTTGACTGTCTGCTAACTGCTGATCAGGAGCTTCGAGTTCACAGCAGAAACATCAACACTTCTAACCCAAGACAAGTCCTTCAGAATAAAAGCACCTGTGGTTCCACTTTGATTTATTTCATTATAACAATACTTTAACTTTATTATAACAGTACTTTATTTATTAACAGTACTTTATTTAACTTTTTTTATAACAATACTTTATTTATTAAAACAGTACTTTATTTAACTTTATTATAACAGTACTTTATTTATTAACAGTACTTTATTTAACTTTTTTATAACAATACTTTATTTATTAAAACAGTACTTTATTTAACTTTTTTATAACAATACTTTATTTATTAAAACAGTACTTTATTTAACTTTATTATAACAGTACTTTATTTATTAACAGTACTTTATTTAACTTTTTTATAACAATACTTTATTTATTAAAACAGTACTTTATTTAACTTTATTGCACAAGAAGTTTATTTAACTTTATTAAAACAGCACTTTATTTAACTTTATAACACTACTTTATTAACTTAATTATAACAATACTTTATTTAACTTTATTATAACAGCACTTTATTTAACTTAATTATAACAGCACTTTATTTAACTTAATTATAACAATACTTTATTTAACTTTATTATAACACTATTCAACTTTATTTTAACAAGTCTTTATTCAACTTGATCATAACAATACTTTATTTAACTTTATTGCACAAGAAGTTTATTTAACTTTATTATAACAGTAGCTACCTTATGTAACTTAACTGTAACAGTAGTTTATTTGGTAGTGTAATATTTTAGTAGTCTACAGTATAAAGGAGATTTCAAAATACATAAAACTGTGTATTCCCATATAGCCTACAAATATCATGATATAATTCATAGGCCACATTGCCTAGCCCTGGCATTGTTTATCTCTAAAATACAGTGTCTGTGTGCAAAAGCTCTTCAGTGTTTCATCTCTGTATCTTACTGGTGCCTGTGAGACTGGGGTGGCTGGGGTCACCTCCACTGGAGTCTCTGGTGCAGGGATGGGAACTGAGGCAGGAGCTGGAGCAGAAGCTGGCACCAAGTTAGACAGGAGGGTGAGGGGGGATGCAGGACGCCACTCGGTTAGGTTTATGGCTGGGAGGTAGGCGAGCAGGGCAGCAGTGGACGGACCCCACAACCATAAAGCTGCATAAAGACAACAGATGGTGAAAGTTCAACCACAATTTTATCTCCCTTGAAAATGATTTAAAGTAAAATAAAATCTAGGATTAAAGGGACAAGTATGTAAAAGAAGACGTGGTTCACCAAGTAACCAGAAAAAAAAAAAAAAAAGTCTTTTGGTGCGTAGTCTGAACCACAGAGTGCAGTAACTCATGAGGAGCCCAGAAAGTCTGACCTGAATCCTATGCTGGATTTGCAGCATACTCTGGGGAGGCGTGCTGGTTAGGACATCTACTGCCTCTATAGACTGATGTTTCTCAGTGTGTGCTCACTAAATGGGTTACACTGGTGATAAAGGAAGAGCGCACTTCTTATGAACTCACCAAGGAGGAGCAACAGGGGCAAAAGGAGCAGCAGCAGCTTCCAAAGTTTGGGAAGGCATCTGAAACACAGAGTCAAACACTGGTCAGGTAAAAACACAGCTGACAGGGGAACATGGTGCCAATTCAGAAAGACAAAAACCTTCATGATTCAAAACTACTCAATATTTTATCGATACATGGACGCCATGTATCGATTTTTTAGTATACGATATATATTTTTTAATACTTTTAATTTTAATTATAATTTAATTATAATTTAATAATAATAATAATAATTTTAATTTTAATTTATGAACACTTTACATTCTGGAAGAAAAGACAAGAATAAGAAAAAAGAAAAGCAGTACAGAGGAAAAAAGACGTTTACGAGATGTTCACGAGGACATAAGACAAATTTTCCTCATTTAAAATAAGATAAGATAAGATACACCTTTATTGATCCCATAATTGAGAAATTCCAGACTGGTGTCATATATGGTACATACCTGTATTTTGTATTTGTCTTTTTTACTTGCTGCCAGCAGGATCTTTAGTAGATAGACATCATCTTTACTTCATTCATCATACTAAATACTAAAACCCAAAGTTTTTTAAATGATTGTTGCTACTTCCTTCTAGAAAGTCTGAAAAGAAGGAATAGTAAGCTACTTTATAATTTGCCTGAATGTGTCATAATAACAAATATGGGTTCAGTCGGGTTGCACAGATACAAACTGGTTTAAACTTGTACACCAGACCAAACTGGCAAAACAGAAATCATTCCAACTCTAGCTGTAACTCTTCTGGCTGATCACTACAAGTGACCCCTTACACAGCCGTTTGATACAAAATACAGCTGCGCCAATATTTTTAAAACAACGTAGCTGATAAAAATGTCAGATTCTCTCTCCTGTGTTTTGCAACACCTGAAGGTTCAGAGAGATAATGGGGCAAGAGCTCTTACCGTGTCAGAAAGAAGACGTTGAGGAGAGACATGAGAGACACCAGCTGGTACCATCCTGCCGCGAGAAACCACAGAAATCCCCTGCCTGCCTTCACTGGGCAGATTGAATATGTAAAAAAACAAAAAACAAAACACATATGGACCGAGGATGAGAGCACAATCTGACCGTGCTGCCAAAAGCAGAAGCAGAATAGACACATCAGTGATGAGGATAAAAAAAGCGGCACCAACCTGGAGCTGCCAGGAGCATCCAGAACAGTGAGAGCAGCCTCTGCACCACTGTCCCAACCCCAGATCCCAGCGCTTTGCCTGCTCTCACCACACAGTAACCTGGCTGGAGGAGACAGTGGCCTAGAGGAAAAAGTGAAAGAAGGAAAACTTAATTGCAGCACGACTGGCTGACTTATAGACTCATCAGCACTGAACATATCCTTGTAACAGTATATTTACAGGCTGTCATGAACATAAGTGAAGGGCTGGTTAACCTGTGTGAGCTAGGACGCTCCACAGTGCCCCCGCCAGGCGTCGGGGCCTGGAGGACTGTGTAAGAAGGACGGTGTGTGTCTCTGAGTGCTGCTTCCCTTTACAGTCATCGCCTGTGTGCGCCAAAATGATGGATGGCAGGCAAACAGAAAACACAAAAGCAAAGCATGTTTGGATGAATGACATTAGGATGGCTGACAAGCAAATACAAAAAAAACAGCATGATGCAATTCTGGGAATAATGACCGCAACAGAAATTAAAATAGAAAATGAATCAGAAACACTGAGGGTGTTTTCACATGTTGCCTAGGCACATGTTAAGTGAACCACAGTGAACCGAACTCAGACCACATTCAGAGGAGTCTGAGCTCTCCTGGAGTGTTCACATATGTGCAAAAAATGTTGAGTCACTGCTCTGAGTCCCTTTAAGAGGGCTGAAAAGGACCAAGTGTGAAAACACCCAAAAACAAATGTAAATAATAAAAAAACACAAGAGAGCCACTTGCATGTATGATGCACATGTGTGTGATGACAACACTAACAGCTAAAAACATAGGTGTCATTTACACTGCGGTCGCTGGGGACATGACCCCAACACTTTTGGAGATGGCCGATTTTGTGCCCATCACTTCTTAAAAGCATAATTTGTTCTGAAAAACAGCTTACACCTCCAAATGTTAACAAATGAAAACACTGTGAGAACCATGTTAGCATGTTATGGCGTTGTTATTGTTTATAAAGTGCCGTTGACACATATGTTATATGTCACACTAAAGGCAAATGCCGTTGTGCAAAATGTCACAACCCTCATCTCTTTTTTGCTTCTGCAATGCCGCGATGCTGTCTAAAATCACACACTCCACAGAAAGCACATTTCGCTGGAGGGGACGCCGAGTGCTGGAGACAGTGTGGGTTTCAGGAAGCCAATCACTGGCATGTATTCTGGGAGTGTCCATGATCACACCTTTCTGGACAGAAATTCATAGACCACTAAAAAAGATACTTAACACTGATCTTCCTTTGCAATTTTCTACATTATTTTTAGGATGCATGGATTTTAAGGCAAAGTGTTCAGACAAATATATGTTTGGTATTTTGATATCTGCTTGCAAGAAAGCCCACACAATGCGCTGGTTGCTTCCTGAGCACCCCACATTACAGGAGTGGACAGATATTGTAAGTGATATTTATGTTATGGAAAAGATTACTTTTTCTCTCTGTCCTCAGAAAAATGTGTTCATTAAATTCTGGGCGAAGTGGGTGAAATTTGCAAGACCCTTAAGGGATAGTGCACCCAGAAATGAAAATTCAGCCATTATCTACTCACCCATATGCCGAGGGAGGCTCAGATGAAGTTTTATAGTCCTCACATCACTTACGGAGATGCAAGGCGAGAGGAGGTAGCAACACAACTCCACCTAATGGAGGCTTATGGCGCCCCAGATTCAAACGTCCAAAAACACATAACTGAAACCACAAAATATCTCCATACTGCTCGTCCGTAGTGATCCAAGTGTCCTGAAGCCCCGACATAGAAAGTTGTTTGGAAAAACGTCATTTAAACTCTGTTTTTAGCCTCACTTGGATCACTACGGACGAGCAGTATGGAGATATCTTGTGGTTTCAATTGAATTTCAAATGAATCTGGGGCGCTGTCAGCCTGCATTAGGTGGAGTTGTGTTGCTACCCCCTCTCCCCTGGGATCTCCGCAAGTGTTGTGAGGACTCTAAAACTTCACCTGAGCCTCCATCGGCATGAGGGTGAGTAGATAATGGCTGAATTTTCATTTTTGGATACACTATCCCTTTAAGACCTGATTTTGTGGCGGTATCATACAAAAGACCAGTCAACAGCAAGAGAAAATACTGCTTTTCATATTTTATGTTTTGCTTTGTAAACTGCTGTCGAAAAAAAATAAATAAATCACACACTCGAGCAGCATGATGCCGCCATTGTTTGGTTCTGTGTAAAAATGCAAAGGTGGCATCAAGAAGGGACTTTGTCGCAGGCCTTTAGTGCAATCTAAAAACAAAAAGGGCTACTGACAGCTGCGTTAAAGACTCCCTGCCTCTAACTGGTTGTTTTCATTCACGTACGGTAATGCCATCAGAGGGCAAATATTACGATTTCACAAATTATCTGTCTCAGTTATTGCCGTGTCAATGTAGTGACAGTTTAAAAAAACTACAGCTTTAATCTCTGTTATGTGTTTTTATACTTTAAGTGCAAATTAAGAACTAAACTAAGTTGTTGAACTAAGTGGGCTGTTAACCTGAAGTTAATTTATTTTAAAATTTTGGTTTTAAAATGGTTGCTTGAAACAGATCTGGAGGACTAACTTGACTGAAAGACAAGTGTCTGCAGGTCACAACGGTCAACAGGCTGCTGACTGGTTAGAGCAGTTCACACAACCTCTGCTCCCTGGTCCTAAAATAGGTCATGCATATAATTAACTCTGTCAATCACGGCTTCCACAAGAGAACGTACTGCGTGTAGAGAGAAAGAGAAAATGTGTGTTTTGTGTGTCTGCTTACACAGGGAACCATTGAGATTAAGATGTGAAGCATCTTCAGTCACCAGATCCTTCACGTTCATGCTTCCACAGAAACTTGAGTGAGCTGTAACATACAAACAACATGATTATTTACATAACAAAAAACATGGCGCGTGAGAAAATTGTGACGAAGTGAACGACGGACGAAGAAGAGTAAATGTGCATGTCACCAATGTGACAGCGGAGGAGCTCGATGTCATCGTGAGAAAAATGAGGACGGAGGTGAAAACAGTTTAAGAGGAGACACTGTGACAACTGCTGGAAATGAGAATAAAGAAATGAGAGTTGATGAATTCTTCTGCAGCTGTGAGAGAACCAGCTTAAGTCAGGAGGACACTAGAAATAAAACTAACCTTGCACAATTTGAAACATGAAAACTGCAGATTTTTTCAAGAGGTAGGAGTAACGGTGTCTCTTTGGTACAACTCATCATGTGATAGTTTGTCCGAATTTAGGAAATGGTGTTTTCGGGGATGTACAGGTTTAATTTTGTTTCTAGTATACTTCCTCCTTCAGAGATAGAAATTGGAAGTGTGAAAATGAACGCTGGATGGACTGAGGAAGAAACAGAGATGAGACAGATCCTTCAAAGTCAATTCAACTACATTTTTATGCCAACATGAGGCTTCTTATTCCTTCGATAAAAAAGTAAGAGCTTAGGAAGGAGAGAAATGGTGACAAGAGAGTTTATTAACAGAAGAGCAGCAGAGGAAGTCAGGGGTTCGGACCCTTGACCTTTGCCCTTTGTAGTTCGGCTGGTACCTTGTCCTTCATAGCCATTAGCCCTGTAGCCCATCATCCTGTGGAGAGTGGTCTGCTTAAACAGCCACAGTTGGGACAAACTGGAGGACACCGCTTGTCTCATCGAGTCCGAGAATGATGCAAGGACACCTGGTGACACAACCGCCAGCCATGTACAATCACTGTTAGTCAAAAGGCACAGTCGTAGGCTGGCTAACGACAGAAAGTAATACAAAAAATGGGTGATAGGATGAGGGGGAAGTGAGGTGGATGATAGAAAAATCCCCTGAGGATGCCCTGAGAGACATATGACAGGAAGCTATGAGAAGCCTGATAAGAGGAAGGTAAGAAGGTTTCGTGAGAAATAGATATAGATCACGACTCAGGCAGAAACATTAAAGCTGGCGTAGGCAGAAATCTGTCCTAAGCTCCTCCCACCAGACAACCGTGTGCACAGACACACGCTTCAGACAGTAACCCAGTGTAAACCATACATTGATTTATTTACTCTTACAACCCTGTAGAGCCCTCCCCCCTCTCTCTGTTTATCAGACCACAGATGATTAATAAATAATTATCTAACTAGCCACCCAACGGTCCCTCAGCCTCACTCTCCGCCACTGTGGACTGCATCCCTGAGAGGAAGTGGGCAGCAGGTCCAGCAACCGACCTTTAGTTTATGGCTGTAGCAGCTCAAATTCAGCCAGAGCAAATCTTCCAGCATCTGGCTGGATTTGGGGTGTTGCAGTCACTGGCAGGGAGTCCGTCTCCGGAGCTGCTGCCCGCTCTCCCCTTGCACAGGTGCTGTGCAAGGGGAGAGCATTAACATTAGCCTTTTTCCCGTGGTTAGCAGAGGGCTAAACTTTAAGCAACATTTTCTCTCTTTAAAGCACTTCACTGATATTTGCTTGTTTTGTTTATTGTCAGACTCTCTTTTAGACTCTCTTTCTGATAAGTCTCTGTTTTTTGGGTTGCTTTGCAGTGTAGGCAGCTGTTGCCAATGCTTGAAAAGCAACTTTCTCTGCAGGACTCTTCACCATTGAATCAGGCTTTCACCATCTGAAGGGACGAAGAAACTGCATTTGCATTTGTAGAACAGCCAACAGGAACGCCCTCTCTCTGAAATGACTGACTGACCAAAGTCTCCCGTCACAGCCTAAATTTTCTAAAGCCTGAAAACAGAGCCAATACAAGGTGCAGTTGACTAGTTTTCTCTCAGACCACTTGAATTACAATATGCTCAAAGTTTATTACGGGATTTTTGCCCAATGACTCCAAAATCAAACTGCCTACTCCAGCTTTAGTCCACACACTTCAAGTATGTAAAAATCGATCGTATTCACACCTACAAAGTAAAAAAGAAAAACTCTGAAAGGCGGCTAGAAGCACATCCACTTTTTCTCCCTCACTGAGAAACTCTGAATCTGTCTTCGCCCGCCTCTGCTGCTAGCAGTAGATTTTCAGCTCCAGGGTTCAGTTTGCATCCAAAAACTGCACACTCTACCATGTTTGCTGGCAAAACTTTCACTATGCTTATGCGAACTCTCGCTCTCTGTACTGACAAGTCTGCTCTGCGCTAAAGGTTGCAGGTTTCTTTGGCTGTTTTGTGTTAAAGTTTGTTCCCCTTTCGATACGTGTTACCTGTATTAAGACAATGAATTTCTTTCATATAGGTGATGTACCTAATCTTGCTCTCCTGGGGAAGCGCACAGACATCGTACCTCCAGAAGAAAAATGTGACAAACTTTGCACAGATGCAAGTCAGTATAGTCAAGGTCGGACATTTAGGGGACGTAAATGTGAGAAAAACGAGGGATCTGTGCGAATGATGGTAAGAAATCTGCTCAAACAGAAAGTGGAGATTTCGAATAAGCTGCAGAAAAGAAATACACGTAAAGTCTGCCAGTTTTTCCTTAAGATCACTGAGCTGAGCACCTCAGGAAAAATTCCCTCCGCAAAAGACAGAAGAAGAAAAACAGAGAATGATGGGTGATGGATGAAGAGCAAAGAACGTCTCTTGTTGTGTACCTTTTCCCGGAGGGCTCTTGGCCCTTGAACCCAGCCAGAGCACATTGTTGAAGAGCAGGGTGACTAAGGACACTATGGGGGCCAGGGCTCGTTTGCTGTAGCGCATACACGTGTTAGACATAGACACCAGGACACCTGGAGAGAGACACCACTTCCAAATTATATTCTCATTGTCGCAACATTCTGGCGATTTCACCCTCCAGCTCCTATAACTTCAATATTTAGGAGGACAAATGTGAGCAGCAGCAATCTGCGTTTCAAATATGTCATTTCGGTCAACAGCTTCTCACCTGTCTTGCTCCTTCGACTCCTGTCTCTTGTGTATATACTTGTGAAAGGTGATGAGGTGGAGGAGAAGGAGAGGGCGTCAGAGGAAGCTTCTGCAGCCTGAGATGATGATGATAATGATGCTGAAGAACGTGTAATAGAGCAGTCCGTCTTCTGAGCGTGAAAAGAGCAGTCTTTGCAGATGTAACCATTGGCGAGTGAGGTGTGGGACTTCGATGCGCTGGCATCGCCGTTGACACTTGATGAACTGTGGTCTCTGCTGAAGCTCCTCCCTGAGAGTGAACAACATGCATACCGAAAAAAAAATCATTAAGTCAAAAACACAGGGAAACGGTTAAATTCATAAAGTCATTACTAAGCAATTATGCTATTACTTTATCTGTAGCTATTCATAGTAGCATTCATAATCTTCAGTACAAGTTTGCAAGTGGTATTGGAAAAATTTAGGTATGTTTTAAGTACAATTTGAGTAGAAAAGTACCCTCTTTGTAGCCAAAATGGGCTTTGACAGTGTTACATATATGTATATTATGCTATGGGATTATTATCATTGATGCTGTATAGCATGTAATGTGCATTTTAATGTTGCAGCTGGCTGCTGTAGAGCTAATCTTACAAACTTTAAACTGCTGGATGGTGTAATTTACTGTATACCTCCATATCGTCTGCTCAAATAATTTCTGAATTTTGCAAAAGCATAATGGGTCATTTGCGATGCAGTCCACATTTTCAACAACTGACCCCAGTGTCCATCCACAGCAGTAGACGTGGTGGTTGTGGTTGTGGTGATGGTGCGTTGTCTCAGTTGGGACTGGTCCAGGATGGAGTTGAGCTGAGAGGCATCGGACGCTGTGTTGCTTTCCTGAATGATGCTGCTGTGAATTGGGGTATTAACGGCTGAGAAGGAGAGGGTTTTCCTCGGTGTGGCAGCTTGGCTCAAGGATAAAGACAGGGGCGTGGGACTGGACTGTTGCTTTTTGCTGCGCAGTGTCCTGGGAGACAGAAGACAGAAACCTATGAGTTATTTTTTTTTAAATACAAGTATGACAGAGGCATGTTGAGATCATGAGAAAGATATGTGCTGTAGAGTCTGTCCCACAACCCACACTTAGGACCTTGAGCACTTGATGTCACAGGAATCGATACATTGGTTCAAAGTTGATGCCAAAATTCTGAAATTGTGACGGTATTCATTTTTCTTCAATAAAATAAAATTTAAATAAAATTACATTTGAATGTTTACAATAAAAGGAGTGTTCGTTCAAGCCCATCAGATTTATTGTTTTGATTTAGTTTTTTATTGTGGTATTGATTTGGGCATCAAGAATAGCTGAATTTCACTGGTATAGGTATCAACTACTAAATTTCTGGTATTGTGACATGACTAACTCAACTGTAAAAATGTCAACACTCAGTACACTTAACCCACACTGGACGCACAGTTCTCCTTACAATACTTAAAAGCAGTCCTCAGAAGTCAGTGTACCCCACATTTCACTGTGGTTGTTGCAAGTCATATTCCTTATATTCCTTTTTTTTTTTTTTTTTTTAAACCAGACTCGGGCCCAAAACTGCTGCCATGACTCAGGTTTGAGCTTGAACTGTGCAGGTTCATGTAGGGTCAGGCCTGATGTTTTGGTGCCAATCTGAGCTCGATATTGCATCTCACATTGTCAGTATACATTTTACTTCAGTGCCCCCACCTCTGATCCTACCAAGACCCTCCACACCACAATAGCTGACACATTTAAATGTCAAACTATTTCTTTAAAATTATATCTTGTAGTTTGTAGTTTTATCAATGATATCGAAATATGTAACCGTTGCTAGCCTCACCGTGTCTCTCTCCTGGTGCTGGTGTAGCTGCTGCTGCTGTTGCTGTAGTTCTGGGAGTAATCAGCCTGGCTCTCGTTGCCATAGTGACCAGCACCGGTCTGCAGACGCAGGCTCCGCCGTGACATCCTGGGCGACTCGTACACGGCAGCAATCTGGTGCTCCTTCTCAAAATCCAACGCTGCTGAGGAGTAGCTGGAGCTGAGAGCAGCGGGAGGGAAGGGTGGAGCAGAAAGAGTGTGAAAGTTAGAAAATGGGGGAAAAAGAGAAGAGAAAAAAAGAGGTTTCATGAAAGGAGGTATTGCATGACAGTTAATCACATGGAGGGATGTTTCTAATGTCTGCAGCACGGAAATTAATTTGGAGATAGCAAACAGGCCTCAAGCGACTCCGACCTCAAATCAATACAGCGCAGGGATATCCTGCACTCTTCCTGATGTGTGTGTCATCTTCAGAGAGGCTTTCTTTTCAAGCAAAAACAAATAAAACACGGGAACAGACAGTCCATTTAGAGCGCTGTGATGCTGTTGTTCCCTGAAACTGGCAGCTGGCCTAACAGGAAGTGACTCACTCACACGGGAGGGAGAAAACAAGACAAAAGAATAGGCACAGTGTGTTTCTGAAAGTCCAATTGGAACAACGAGCCTGATAAACATCCCAAAGTATGCAAGTAGGCTGAGAGAAATACTCTACCGCACTTACTGCAATCCAAAGCCAACCGTAAGTGGAAACACACCACGAGTGTTGTAAATTTTGACTTTGCCATTCGTTGTGCAGCTGTGACTCACAGGGCCACACCCACCTGGCAGAAGAGGCAGGCAGAGTCAAGGCCAACATTCAGACATGACTAACAGGAGACAGGGCAGGAGTTGCGAAATTCAGTGGAACCATTATAAAAACTATTTCTATAACCCCTTTTCTGGTAGTGCAAACAAACAAACAGCGCGAACAGCGTAACACTTTACAGGCAACATAAATTCAATCTCTTATTTGATAGAAATTCTTTTATCTTACTTACAGCTCACAAAGTTGTGTGATCAGCTATAATAACACAAACTGTGCAGACTGTGTACGCTCCTCAGCATGTGGCTCAACTAGGTCAGGCAGAATTACTCCACAGATATGGAAGGGTGGGTGGATGAAAAGGAGGAGCGAAGCACTTTATCAGTCATTGGAGGACAGAAAATAAACCTGTGAGACGCTTGAAAAAGAAGCACTTTCCCTGTGAGCTATTTGGTTTAAGGCACAAACACAGAGTCCCTGTCAGTGGCTGTCGCACAGCAACAGTGAGTATATCAAGGCAGAGTCTCGCACACCAACAGGAATCTGAGCACTATCAGCAGTGTGTGCATGCAGTGCATGTCTGTCCCTCCCTCTGCCTCTAAACCCTGAAGATTACACACCGAGAGCCAATTATGCGCTTTCGTCTTCGCTCTGCCTCCTGCTCCGACTGGCTTTTCTCTGAGCACATGATCCGGGCAGCACCTCTCCCTCTGTATCCCGTTGGTCTGAAATGGACCTGAGCTAGCGTCTTAAGCATGCGCCAAGAGGAATGACAGTGCGTAGATGTTTAGGACCACCTTGTTTACATGTGTGTAAACAAACACTGCTTCTTTTTTTCCCCCAACACAAGCAGACTATCGTCATCGTATCTGTTTAACAAAATCCTCTTCTGATGTCTGTTGTCCACCCAAAAATAAATCTTTGAGAGGAAAGATTAATCTGAGTATCTGTGTGTGACACACCCCTCTCCTGGGGTTTCAAAGTCACATACCTATGAAAAAAATCTCTCCCAGAAGGAATGCAAATGGTACCGTACTATGGCTATGGCACTACCAAGCTCACTAAATCATTTTTAAAGTGACCTGGTATGAAACAGCACTGACATTAGCACTACCTGCAGGAGCAAGTAACTCATACTACTTAACATTAAGCTTCAAATAACTGTTACAACCGTATTTGAATCACACCGTAGATCATGTATCTCGAGGGACGGCAACACACTGCCAGTAATAACACAAGGCCATGCAAGGACAGCTGAGCAGAGAGGTGACGCACAGTCACTGTGGCTCCCTGAGGCAGAGAACTTGGGGACCGGGGAGGAAACACACCCAGGCAGGGTGTGCCTTAACACAGGTGGGCGGGATATCCACACAACAATCAGCTTTCCATCACATCTGCGTCACTGCTTGTCTGATTCAAATTTGAAATTCAAATCTTGGAAAATAGCAGTGTTTCAAACTTTACAGACAGTAATATTCATTTGAGTGGACAAAATGACCAAATGAACACTTCATAACTATATCAATAAATCTCACAGCTGCAAGGAGGAAATGCTGGCACTGCACTTTTCTGCAAACCACAGATTTGTTTTATTTGTACATTTCATACATGTTATATCAATGTTTTTTAAAGTGACTTGTAGCTCTGACTACATATATGAGCTAACCTGAGGTCATCGTGAGGTGGAGGCGATGGTGAATGTCAATGAGCTGAGCTGCATCTCCATGTTTCTCTTGCCTGTGTGTCCTTGTGTGTCAGTCTCTAAATTTTGAGGTTTTTGCATGTTTAGGAACGCAGCATTGGCGGAGCTCTTCATGAGTTCTTCTTTTACCCAGCAGCAGTTTGTGAAGTTTTAAATCACGGGGTGGATAATTGTTCACTCGATCTGATCAGAGCTTTAAAATCAAACTTTTAGAGCCAGCATAATAAACAGTTAAGTTTTATTTACACTGCGTCTGACGTTCTACTGCTCCCTCTGTGCCCAGAGTATGCTCTGCACTGTGAGAGTGTGAAGTAACAAATAGCCGAGCGGTATACATATTCCAAGAGCGCTCCTAATGAGTGGTCCAAAAATAGAAAATCAAAACGTGGCGGTAGATGTTTTAATCAGGGTGGGCTGCCACAAATAAATGAATGTGTGGCAACTAATCTGATAATCAATCATTCGGTTTGAGTACATTTTTGAGTAAAAAAAAGTAAAAAATACCCTGATTCCAGCTTCTTAAACGTGAATATTTTCTGGTTTCTTTGCTCCACTATGACAATAAGCTGAATATCATTGGGTTGTGGACAAGACAAGCCATATAAGGATGTCATGTTGGGCTTTGGGAAACACTGATTGACATTTATTTGTTCATTTTCTGACATTTTACACCAAACCACTAATTTGTTAATTGAGAAAATCAAGTAATCAAATTAACTGACAATGAAAAAATAATTGTTGCGGGTGTTTTTTACTCAGTCATTGCTAAGCTTCCAGCAGGTCTGTGCCACCAAAGCAGGTATTTAAAGCCAAAATATGATCTTTTCCTACCATAAATGAGTGATTTTTGTATCTAAACATAACCACAAGTTAACCACAGGTTGTCAAAACCTTCAGTTTCAACATATCTGCTACATAATAGTGTACAAATGTTATGTATCTGTGGTATCCAAAAATACAATGCAAACATTTATTATGGTGACTGGGTTGGCTGCAATATACAGCTGCAGAACTTCTAAAGTTCGTACAGTTTATACCCTGAGCCTAAAGCAACTTCACTGTGGTATGTCCTCAGGTGCGCACAAACAAACACATGCAACGCAGCTTATCAAAACATAATGGTTCCTGTAATATTACTGACTGAGCGCCTGGGGCATTGAGGCCCTGTTCAGGGCAGGGCAGGGCAGTGCAGGGTGTGTGTGAGAAAGAAAAGACACTTGTCTGTCTGTGTTGCCTGCAGACAGGCACAATCATTAATGTAATCTTATCCTCTACCTGGCAACTCATGAAGCGAGTCACAGAGAACTCTATTTGAACAGCACAACCGCCTTTACAAATACAGCCATATACATACAAAATTAGAGTGTGCATCTCCCTGCGGGGCTGGAGATCACATCCTCCTTAAACAAACTAAAACAATGTTTAGCACTAAGCCACTGCTCAGATCCCAGCCTTCCTCATCAGAAGCTGCAAACAATGTTTAATTAGTTCGCAAGCTCGTTTTAGTTGTTCTAGGTATCCAAATTGATCGGTGTGCCGCTCTCTCTCCCAGGCGGCTCCCACGGCCCACATCAGCGATAAAAATAGAGACGGACGCTGTGCTTTCAGGAGTGAGTGAAGAAGACGCAAATGAAGAGACAGACATACAGTATGGAGGAAGAAGACACTTCAATCCTGACATTCAGCTTCCTGGAATCTCTCCTTGCATAACACTAAAGCTTTGATACTCTTCCCACACTCAGTGGGCACAGCCAGCTTTCTTACAACACACAACTACACAGAGCAGATCAGACGGGACTCTACATTTTCTGTAGCTCATGTTTTGCTATTTAGCACATATTATTATTCACAGCGACATGTGCGTGCAGGATTGGGTTCGAGGTTGGTGGGAATCACAGGGTAATGCAGAACATACAACATGATTATGATACATGACTCAGTATTGAGATCCAGGTGCACTTCAAACAAACTACCTGTTAAATAGAAAGCTGTACAGTTATCAGGTAATTAATCAATGACATCAGTTTCCTTTCTTAGTCTTCTGTGATAGTAAACTGAATAACTGCTTGTCAGACAAAACAAGCATTTTTAAATTGGGCTTTGTGAAATAATGATGGGGATTTTTCACCTTTTTCTGACATTTTATAAACCAAACTCTTACTCAATAAAATACTAGGCAGATTGATCAATAATGAAAATAAGCTGAGTGCTCTACAAACAGGTATTAAATCCCCTTTGTATTAGAATACGAAGAAAAACTGACATTACTTCAAGGTGCACATGCACAATGGGAATGAGATCAGATTTATCAGACAGCCTCAGGATGGTCTGCTCTGGATCTCAGCCATTCATCCAAGTGAAAATGCAACATGACGAACGAGAAAGTACCTGCCCGTGGGGTGGAAGTGCCATTACTTCAACGTCTGCCCTTTACCGGCTCATCAGGATATCGTACCCTGGAGACAACAAAAAGACTCCACGTTTTACAGCAGTGCGGGGTTCACAGCAGCTGCCAAAGTGACACAGGCAAAACCGGCTCGCTATTATTTCTTTCAGATCCAACCAGAGAGCCCTACAAGACAAATCCCTCCATGACAAAGAAAAAGTAACTTTAGCAACTGAACTTCTGGTGAGTCTACACCTCCAGGACCATGTTTGGTTTGCTGCCACTAAAAGGGACATGCCACCCACCCACCTTCTGGCTGCTTTGCATAGTGTATGCAAAAAAGTGAGCTCCCAGTCCCGTCACAAAGCATGCAGAGTGGATACAATGAGACATCAAGTCTACATGCAAGGACGATGATCTGGTGCTTTACAGCAGCAGGTGTGGTTTGAACGAAAGATTTGAACGAAACCAACGACATCTGGATTTAAAGAAACATTTCTGTTTGGTTATCTGGAGCAAATACGCATTACCAGAAAGACGTCTGGAGCATGACTTTAAGGTCTGCAACAAAGGAAGTCCCTATCCGATCTAAAGTATTTGTATCCGGGCCGATCAAGGCATCTTTTAAGTGATCGTAAATCGGCTATGTTGAGCTATACAGAGCCCAATCTTTTGTTTTACGTCTGCTGTCACAGACATTTTACTCGCAAAGGTTTCACGCTTGTCAAGTCTTCGCTGTCTGTCTCTACTGAGTGTAGAGCAGGGGCTGAGTCCCACCTGCGGCAAAACACCACGTCATAAATGACAGCAAAATGCAAACTGTTTACTTGTGTTATTTACTAAAGTTATGAGGACTCATTTAATTTCAGCTCAGTGTGAAAGTCTCAAGCAATCTGCTGTCATCTATGCTGCACCCTGCGAGAGGGAGACAGGCAGCGGTGCTGAGCTTACGACAACCACACTAACCACAACGCCACATGCCACAATGTTTATGTAGCCTAATCTGTGCAAAACATGTACAGACAATAGGGGTGGGCAATATGGCCCTGAAATAATGTCACAATATTTCAGGGTATTTTGGCAATAACAATATTCTTGACGATATGAAAAATAAGTTTAAAAAAAATAATTCATTATTAATTTAAGAAAATAGAATTGCAACAAAATAAATAATATAGTTTTACAGCTTGCCTTCAAATATTCAGTAAAAATTGAACAAAAATTATCTCTCATTTCTTCAGTTTGTGAACAACAACAGTAACTCAGAGTGAGATTCAGATTCTGTATACAACATTAATAGTTCAACAAAATAAAATCTGCCACAAATTACACATTTAAACAGCTCCCAAATACAATAAATGTCCCCTGGGAACTATATATATATATATAAATCAACAGTTGATTTCCGTCTTTTAGCAAAATCCTAAATGATTGAGTTGTTTTTTTTCCACCTGGACCTTTATGCTCTGCCATTTCTCCTCTAATCATCACACTGTAACCTGTGACAGGCCGTTATGATACCACAACTATCACACATTCACATATATGTAGTTTTTTGTCAAGCTGTGAGCATCACGTAGGTTTACATTACCAAAGTTTTATGACAAAATCACTTGACAACACCGACTCCTGTGTGCGCACGGCGAGAGAGGAGAGAGAGAGAGACGCTAAGCTGCTGCCAGAGGGGCCGCTGAATGGGTTCCCTCTGAGCGGTAAGTCACTAAAAGAGTCTGAGAAGTCTGGGGCTGTTCATAAAACATTCAGGACGCCACAGTTCATTCCACACTACTAAAGCTGCTCCTCTTTTTGGAACCACCGCGGAGTCTGTAATAATTTCGCTTTCAGCCATGCTTGTTGTTGCCATGGGTAACAGTATGACGTCAATATGTCAACAAGTCAAAATATCGCGAGTATCACAATAGGAATTTTTCATACCATATTAAAGATTATACCAGTATTATCGTGAACAAGGCGATATGGCACACCCCTAACAGACACCGAAAATAGACACTCAACGGAAAACAGCTAATTCAGGCAGGTTAACTCCGACACGGGCTGCACTGAATCAACAAACACTGGAGAACAGTTTCAAGCCCGCAGAAATTCCCTCGAGACAGCAACAAGGCCATTTTATACTTTGTTAGCTTTTAAAAAATAAATAAATATATCAAGAAACAAAGAAAGAAACATCAAGGTACAGCTTTGATGCAGGGATTTTTTTCTCAATGTATTTGTATATACATGTAGGCTATATACAGTACAGGCCAAAAGTTTGGACACACCTTCTCATTCAATGCGTTTTCTTTATTTTCATGACTATTTACATTGTAGATTCTCACTGAAGGCATCAAAACTATGAATGAACACATGTGGAGTTATGTACTTAACAAAAAAAGGTGAAATAACTGAAAACATGTTTTATATTCTAGTTTCTTCAAAATAGCCACCCTTTGCTCTGATTACTGCTTTGCACACTCTTGGCATTCTCTCCATGAGCTTCAAGAGGTAGTCACCTGAAATGGTTTCCACTTCACAGGTGTGCCTTATCAGGGTTAATTAGTGGAACTTCTTGCTTTATCAATGGGGTTGGGACCATCAGTTGTGTTGTGCAGAAGTCAGGTTAATACACAGCCGACAGCCCTATTGGACAACTGTTAAAATTCATATTATGGCAAGAACCAATCAGCTAACTAAAGAAAAACGAGTGGCCATCATTACTTTAAGAAATGAAGGTCAGTCAGTCCGGAAAATTGCAAAAACTTTAAATGTGTCCCCAAGTGGAGTCGCAAAAACCATCAAGCGCTACAACGAAACTGGCACACATGAGGACCGACCCAGGAAAGGAAGACCAAGAGTCACCTCTGCTTCTGAGGATAAGTTCATCCGAGTCACCAGCCTCAGAAATGGCAAGTTAACAGCAGCTCAGATCAGAGACCAGATGAATGCCACACAGAGTTCTAGCAGCAGACACATCTCTAGAACAACTGTTAAGAGGAGACTGCGCGAATCAGGCCTTCATGGTCAAATAGCTGCTAGGAAACCACTGCTAAGGAGAGGCAACAAGCAGAAGAGATTTGTTTGGGCCAAGAAACACAAGGAATGGACATTAGACCAGTGGAAATCTGTGCTTTGGTCTGATGAGTCCAAATTTGAGATCTTTGGTTCCAACCGCCGTGTCTTTGTGAGACGCAGAAAAGGTGAACGGATGGATTCCACATGCCTGGTTCCCACTGTGAAGCATGGAGGAGGAGGTGTGATGGTGTGGGGGTGTTTTGCTGGTGACACTGTTGGGGATTTATTCAAAATTGAAGGCACACTGAACCAGCATGGCTACCACAGCATCCTGCAGCGACATGCCATCCCATCCGGTTTGCGTTTAGTTGGACGATCATTTATTTTTCAACAGGACAATGACCCCAAACACACCTCCAGGCTGTGTAAGGGCTATTTGACCAAGAAGGAGAGTGATGGAGTGCTGCGGCAGATGACCTGGCCTCCACAGTCACCGGACCTGAACCCAATCGAGATGGTTTGGGGTGAGCTGGACCGCAGAGTGAAGGCAAAGGGGCCAACAAGTGCTAAACACCTCTGGGAACTCCTTCAAGACTGTTGGAAAACCATTTCAGGTGACTACCTCTTGAAGCTCATGGAGAGAATGCCAAGAGTGTGCAAAGCAGTAATCAGAGCAAAGGGTGGCTATTTTGAAGAAACTAGAATATAAAACATGTTTTCAGTTATTTCACCTTTTTTTGTTAAGTACATAACTCCACATGTGTTCATTCATAGTTTTAATGCCTTCAGTGAGAATCTACAATGTAAATAGTCATGAAAATAAAGAAAACGCATTGAATGAGAAGGTGTGTCCAAACTTTTGGCCTGTACTGTACATTGGATTTTAATAACTTAAAAGTTCTTGAGGTGTGCACTGTGCAGCTGTATAATGTTGGAAAACAGAAGTACTGGAACGGGAGTCGGTATCGGCAGATATTCAATATGCAGTAACTGCGATCGGGGGCCAAAAAACTTTATCAGGACATCCTTACAACTAACAAGTATTTTCTTAATCAATTCATCTACATTTTACTTTCTAGATATTAGTCATACATTTTTGGTGAATAAGAGGTCAGAAAAAGGATAACTGTCCCGAGGTAATGTCTGCAAATTGTTTTGTGTTGTTGTTTTGTCTGATGCAAAAAAAAACAACAACTCCATTTGATACTTCATTTGAACTGAAAAAGAAACAAGATCATCTTTCTGCTAATAACAGAAAAGTATAGAAACTGATCTTATAATGGGACCTAATCTGTAGCTCAGGGTTGAAAGTCACACACACACACACACACACACACACACACACAGATTATGGAAACCACGTGGGTTGTAATCTCAACTTCAAAACCACAAGTGCGGTTACAAAAGCCTTGTCAAATGCTTGCCAGAAAGCCTGTACCCTCACAGCAGAAGAAAACAGAAAAAAAGGGTTTACAAGGCAAGGGGGCGCATTGTTCCCAATGAAACTCTCGGAGCAAAAACTGCCAATTAAAATTACTGAAAAACATTCGTTAGTTCAGATTCTTGTCCTACTGTGTAACAGATCAAAAGATTAATGCAACAAAATATTATGCTTCCAAATGTAAAACAGCCCGAAGTCAGACATTCAATCTTTAATCACATTTATGACATTTTCTTCTAATGAGTCTGTAACTGCCATCTCATAAAATAAAATTTGTTTTATTGGTTCCGTGATCCAATCTTAACTTAACTAGTTTTTCTTCCTCGTCTCTGATGCACAGCACAGAATGTGATATGGGAGTAGTGCAAGCACAAGCAGAGTGAGACTAAATCTGCCAAAAACAAATAATTTTAGAGACTTGGGATGCTGTAATTTGGCTGAAGTAGAGAGTACTTTGTCACCCATTCCCAACAGTTTATCTAAAGCTCCTCCCTACTACACAGCGGGACCAATCTGTGTTTACTGAAATTATACTGCGCTAATTTTTCCCTAAAATTAAGCTGTGAGAGAAAAACCAAATTCCCGTTTCCACAGACGGTTATAGAAAGTCTTTTCCCTTGAGGTGCTGAGGCCTATTTTTAACAGAGGCCAGGAACTTGGAGTCTGGGATGAGTGAAGAGCCTACGTTATTCCGTCCAACTATCTCTGGGTGGGCAGGATTTGGCACTGCGATTAGGATTGTTCCAGCCCACCCTCACTTCCCCTCCCACAGAAACCACTTTCCTTCTGCCCCACACTATAGCACTATAGTGTGCCGTTTCATGTTGCCATAGTTGCCACAGAGACCACTCTAAACAGCTCCCTGGCTCAAGTGATCAGCAGCAGAGGCTGGACATGTAGCATTTCCAACAAACAAATGCTGTCACACAAATGAACATGAGCCTGGCTGATACAGAAACAGAAATGCCGCTGACGTCAAAAATAACTCAACAAAATCTTGATGCATGCAAGGAGACATGTCTGGTTTTTAACATTTGTCAGGGATCTTTTCATCGTAGCAGCAACAGTTTCAGTAATAGTTATAGAAATGTCTGTGTTGTCGTCAGGGGCGTCATGCAACCCCAAAATGTGAGGGGGCACAGTGGATTGGGTTTGTGCGCTATGCGCGCACATGAATTTTTTTGGGGGATGCCCTCAAATCACTATTTTTGGGCCCCTGCTGCACAACGCCTTGAGGTTGGATAGGGCCCAAACTCAAAGCCGACCCCCCCGTCCAGACACACACACACACACACACTTAACGCATCTACACCTTGCCATGTAAACTATTTTGTGTAAGGAGAAGAGGAGTTTTTCTCAAACAAACCCTAGCAGCTAGAAAAATATTGCAAACATAGCTAAGCTTATTGTATTGCATAAAATATTTGGCTACACACTAACGTTAATACACACAAACGTGCGCACTCTTTCGCATTTACTTCCGGAACGGAAAATAAGAGCGACGTAATTCTTTTTTTAAATGAAAGCAGGACACTTCAGCCTTTACATTGATCCCATCGGTGTGTTTATAGCTTACCCGGAAGCCTAGATGTCAAGCCGGAAAGATCGGCTGTCCAATGGGAGACCCGGGTGGCTAAAATCCAATGGGAAAGCTGTGAGCGGTGACATGATCAGCCAAAGATCGTTTATTATCAAGATGGTTGCTCTGTTGCCGTGTGTGATCACTACTAACAGGAATTCTCCCCTAAATCCTAATAAATAATGCGTAAATTACCATTTATGCATTTTATGCAAGTTACGGCCACTAAATGGGCCTGAGATGAAGGAGATTATTTAGAATACATTTCACTCAATATGACCACTGATCATAGCTAGATGGTAAAATAATAAGTAAGGTAAAGTAAGTAAAATAAAATTGGTTGGAAAAAAAAAAAAAAAATCATCCCTCAAATCTGAGGGGGCACGTGCCCCCTCGGTTTCTATTGACGTGACGCGTCTGGTTGTCGTGGGTTTAACCCTCATACAGAAGTAACAGCGGTACAGGCAGACTCCAGCTGCTGTCATTTGCTTGGCACTTGACCAGTGATGCATGTGCTGAAATACACCCAGACCAGATGTCAGAACAACTGTGACAGAAGCAGCGTAAACAACGCCTGTCTGACTGGAATCCCTGAACCTTGTCTTGTAGTGTGACTTGCATGTGAAAGCACCAACTGGATTTTATACGCTCTCTCAGAGTTATGTTAAAATAGTTTGAAACACCTGTGTTTCTGGTCACATGTCAGGATGGGAGGTTGACTTTATTTGTTTTCTACCTCTTATCTATGGTACAATTTTTACATGAGTCATCTGCTGCTGCTGCTTCCTACTGTCACAGTGCAGCTATCACTTGTGAAGGAAAAAACACTCCAGCCAGAGTCCCCACTGACCCACTTCCACCATCATACATAAAATATGAAAAGGGTCTGTGTGAGTCCATACACAGCACACACACATGCCTGCTTTCAGTGCAGAGATGAGCGCAGTCAGTCTGTCTTTCAAGAGGTGGGACAGCTCAATGCTGAACTACAGCGTGTAAAGAACCGCTGTACAACTTTCCAACTGGGATGCAAATCACAAAGCTTTATCACTGCTGTACATCTCTAATGTGTGTATCAAAGAGCATGTATGTGTGTGTGTGTGTGTGTGTGTGTGTGTGTGTGTGTAAATGTGTGGATATTGCAAAGAGAAGTGAAGCAGAAATGATGAGGTTACACATGAATTCCAATCATAGTATCTATTCCAGCACAATGCTCCAACAAAAAATAAAAACACGGTCAAAATACAGACAACTGCCTCAGAATATTGCCTGTTCTCAAAAGTGAGGATTAATGTGTTTAAAAAAAATTTAAACCCAAGGGAAAAAAATGTTGCACTGCATAAAAAGACAAGACTTTAAATGACATTAAATCAGTCCCTCCAGGATCTCACAGCAAAAAAACCCTTGAATTTTAGGCCAATTTTGCCACCAAAAAAAAAAAAAAAAAAAAAAAAAGGCAGCGCAATTTTAAGTGATTTTTTTTTAACGGGAAACTGTGGCTAATGACAAAAATTGCAAGTCAGGAGAAAAACAAATGGGATTTTTTTAAACTACTGCCTCCAAAAAAAAAGTCATGTAATCACTTGCTATAATAACCATACTGCATATTTCAAAAACAGCTGCAAAAGTTGCAGTTGTCTTCTTTACTTTTATTTAATTAGTTTCAAAACATGGACTCCAATAATGTTGCAATAAAATCCTGAGTGAATATTGTAGCTATCAAACCAGACAATGTGACTGTAAAACAACATGTAAGCTACATTTTCTGTAAACACAGGGTCTTTTGCGGTTATTTTTGTCGGCAGGTGAGAGTGTTTCTCCATACTGCAATGCCATTAGCGTGATGTGATGACGCGTCTGATGACGTTTCAAATGACGTCGCATGCGCAACGACTTCCGGTGAGCGGGAAAATGTGGAAAAATTGTGTGTTTTTCTGGAGGGACTGATTTAAATGGTAGAAATGCAAGATTTTAACACAAGCCAAACCTATGATTAGGATTGAAATATAGAACTTCTCAAATTAAAGGCTTGCTAAATTTATCTGCATTATTTAAGGCCTGTAAATTAAAAGCTGGCTTCCAGACATCATAGGTTTTTTTTCCCCATAAATCACTTGTCACACGATGCAACCTTTTCATACCTTTAATATGGCTGCACCTAATAAGTAGGACTGTTTTCATTGTCACTTAATCTACTGTTTAGCTTCTTGATAACTCATTTAGTTGTTTGGTGTATAAAATATCAGAAAAGGGTGAAAAATGTTGATCAGTGTTTCCCAAAGCCCAAGATGTCTTGATGTCTTGATGTCTTGTCTTGTAAGCCTCAAATGTCTTGTTTTGTCTACAAAGAGAATTTTGACTTTGTCTTTTTTAAATTACTCTGTTTGGTTATTCAATTATCATATTAGTTAGGGAATAATTTAATAGTTGGCAATTGATCAATCAATCATTACTTCAACATGACACAGATGTTAGTCAGCAACAACAACATCATACTATCTAAAGATATTCAGTTTACTGTCATAGAGCAGTGGTTCTCAACTGGTGGGTCGGGACCCAAAAGTGGGTTGCGGGGTCATTTTGACTGGGTAGCGGATTCACAAATCTTTTGTGAAATATTTATACTATATATATATATATATATATACACACACACACACACACTCTTTTTTCTCTGATTTTTGTCTCAAAATTTAAGGATTTTTTTTATATATATTTTGATTTTTTCTGAAATTTTATGATTTTTCCTTGAAATCTTACTTTTTTCTCAAATTTTTATGCTTTCTTTCTCAAAATTTTTACAACTTTTTTCTAAAAAATTTTACAACTTTTTTGCAAAAATATTGCAACTGAAAAAGTCATAAAATTTCAAGGAAGTGTCTGTGAAATAGATTTGAGTGGAGAGTAAAACATTTGGGTCACGACTTAATGAATGAGGAAAAATGTGGGTCGTGAGGACAGACCAGTTGAGAACCACTGTCATAGAGGACTAAAGAAACCACTAAATATTCACATTTACGACGCTGGAATCAGAATTTTGACTTCTTTTTCAAAAACATTACTCAGATCCATTAATCAATTATCATATTAGTGAGGGAATAATTTAACTGGTGACAATTAATCGATCAATCCTTGCAGCTTTATGTCAGTATGACATAAAGCAACAAGATCATACTCAACTGAAATCACTGAATTAGTCCAGTAAAAAGGAAAGTGAGATCAACTGTGAGGAAGTGAAAGAGCACAGAAACCTCCCAGGGCACTGATAAAAAACTTTGTTTCTGTTATCAATCTATTAATGAAAGTGTTTCCCCTCATTGGATTTACAATATTAATTAAATCAACACAAGGTTGGTGGTCCAAGTTATAATAGTCTCCCCCTGGTATGTGGATGGAAACAGACTGTGATTGGCTGGCCTCCTCGCCCTCTTTCTCTTGGGCCATTCAATGGCACAAAACTTGTCGCTGCCCTTTTGAGTTTTGACAACAGATGGGCCAACGGTTTCTGTCACCTGACTCCACTTGTCTTTACTGCTCTCTTGTATTCACTGCAGGCCTCGGACACATGCAGACATGCTCTCAAGTCTGAACACACTCAGCTGTAAGACGCTCTGATGGGATCCTGTTTTTGAACTTTGAAAAAGCAACAGATACAAAGTTTGTTTCTCAGGGGAGCCGAGAATCATCAGTCACTCAGCCGCAGTACACACACAGGCTAATAAAAACCACAGATCTCTCAACCAGCTAGTCAAGAACCATAAACTATTAGTCTAATCCTGGGATCAGGGCCACGGTTGTGACTGTGTTCATTAATAGCTACTCAGCTGAGTGCAGTCAAAGGAACACAATTAGCTTGTTCCAGCCTTTCAGCCTACCTGGCAGATTCCAGCAGTGAGTCAAACAAGCTTTTTTACATTCACCGTGCTTTGCCCCAGTCCACAGTGTGACTCATATGACCAGTTTTCACATTACTGGAATGCACTTTGTGTGCAACAGAGCTGACCTGAAATTATGTTATGAGATTTGTTTTGCCATTTATATCATGAATCAATATGAAAACATCCAACAGACAAATCTCTGTGCATCAATGCCATTCCCACAACCTATGAAAATGAAAGAGCTGCTGACATACTAAATTACACAGAATGCAACTAATGCAACTGTCACCTGATGTGACATGTAATTACAACTTTTAGAGACTGTGGCTTGAACTTGTTTAGCTGCACAAGAAGGAGTGCTGTATTACTGCTGACTGTGTTTTTTGCAATTTCTGCAAGTCACAGCTGTAAACCTAAAGAGAGGCCACTGTTCAAACTTGATTTCTTTTTACCCTCAATTAAATAATGAAAGGCATCTGCTCCCAAAAGTCGTGCAATTAACTAATTTCCCCAAAGTCAGAAAGTGAGCCAAACATGTGGCAAGGTGATTTTTAATTTCCTGACCTACACGCCCTTTCTCTGTACTGAGAGCCGCCGACATCAACGGTGACAGCACTGAAGACAACAGCATTCCTCCACATGCACAGACCTCGCTGTTGAAGTGTCGACCACACCTACTGTATGAGTGGTGATGACGAGAAGCCCAAGAAACAATGCATGGACGAGGAGAATGGCGGGAGAGGTTGGTGTTATGGGAGTGGTGTGTACTGTGTATCCAAAACTGGCCGTGCGGCCTTTAAAAGTCGCACCTTGACTCTACAATACAGTAAAAGTATGTGAAGAGAAATCTAGGCTGAATGCTCTGTTTTTACCCTTTGCGAGGCTCCCCTATTCCCCACTAGGCATACAAACACAGACACGCACACCAACTGAATCATGAGGCTGAGTCATCAAAACCACAGGCTTTTTTAAAAAGGAAAAAAAGGAGTAGCCTAACTGACTTGCAAAACCCCTGCAAGTTAAAAAACAACGATGCACTCAAAAGTAAATGCATTTGAACGTCTCATTCACCAATTTCAAATCTGACCGGGCTCTCAAAAGAAGCTGCTTCCTAAAAACAACACACAGCTCAAAATCAGCATGAACAACCTTTGACATAATTTGGCAGCCTAGAAACCTTTTACGATGTCACACTGTAATAAATACATGAGTAAACTGTCAGCAGTAACAGCATTAAAGTTGACAGCGCTCAATAGCATGCTCTGCTCAAAACAAGACAACAACAAATGGAAAATGGAGTAGCTGGATGACACTACACTTGCAAAGTCTTGATTAAAATGCAAGAGCATGGTCTCAAGGACACTTCATTCTGAGTTTATTCTCTGAGCAGCCTGGAGTCACAAATGGCAGGCAGGGCGCAACTGAAATGCCACAGGCCTGGCTGTTTTATGCTGCAGCCAGCGTGCCGCAGCACAGCACTGAGGTCTCACCTGAGAGAGTAGGTATAGCCGGTGTTCTCTGGAGCACACTGTGGCGGCGTATATGTGTGCAGTTGGGAAAAATCCATGGTCATTCTTCTTTGTTTAGACTGCAAGAATCAGGATTGCAAGGGACAGGACTCTTTAAGCCAAAGCGGATATAGTGTAGAGGGATAACAGGTACAAACTAACTACCATACACACTCACAAAAACGCATGCATTGCCTTGTTCAGCCTGCCTCTGGGACACAAATTAGTTCGCTAATGAGCTCAAGTTCTGCCACTGCGTAGATATATTTTTAAAAAATTCAGAAACTGCATCTGCACAATAAATACAATACAGCACTGGTAAATTCCTTGCCTCTTCCTAAATCAATTCCAGCACTATTCACTGGGCTGCTCTCCAAGAAAACACAACCACCGGTTACTGCTACGCTACAACCACGTAAGAAAGCTTAGCAGGCCCTAATGAGAGCTGCTGCACATTCCTTTTCCTCAGGAACACAACAACGCTACTGTGGTTCTGACAGTGGACGTGAGTTGGCCGACCTCTTCCTGCATGTTGGCTCTGGCTGGTTGTTGACGGAGGCTACGGACGCCAGTAAAGCTGTAATGAATGACTTGTCTCTTCTCCTCCGGTCGGCAACTGACGGGAATGGCTAGCAGCAGCAGGGCAGAGAGAATGACGAACCTCACTCCCGTTGTATTAAGTAGACTCCTCACCAGGACAGCTACTCCTACGGTGACTGCTTGGGAAAGCTCCACACACACAGTGAGAGAGCAGTATTATGAAACCAAGTAAAACAGCAAGGGGTGGGGCTGAGTTTTAGGCAATGGGCGGGAAACAACAGCTCTGAGGGTTGAGCTTCTCACAGGGAAACTTGCATTATGTGAACAAGCTGTCCAAATACTGTAACCATAATACACTCGGCTGCCAGTTTGTAATGTCCACTGGGATAAAACTAATGCAGTCCAACACAACAGTCCTGAAATAAATCCTATCTTCATGAAGGTTATAATGTTCAGTTTTCCATTCAAACTGTTGTGAAGGTATTGATTCAGCTGTACTGACATTTTGGAGGCTGCAGTCTGTGCTATTGTTCAACTGCATCACACAGAGAGGCTTTTCTGTTCTATTTCTTTCACCCCATTTATAATCAGTGAGCACAGGGTAAATCAGTGGTCTCCAAAGTAGGGGTCGGGCCCCGTCAAAGGGTCACAAGATAACTTTGAGGGATCATGAGACAATTAATAGGGGAAGAAAGAAGAAATCTGTTGCACATATTTGGGTTAAATCTTCAGACTTTTCTCTATACTCTGATTCTTTGTGAAATACTGGATAATTCGAATTTATTTAAATGCATCCATGTGAGACGATTATGTGGGAAATGCGTGTCTGGTAAAAAAGCAAACCACTCATCTGAGACATGTGAAATATGGCAAGGAGCCCCAATCAAGCAGCAACCTCTGGGGCTGAAAAATGAAGCCAAAAACTACACTTCTTCAAATGGCCACTTGAGGCTGCCTACAAAAGCTAGTCAATCCCCCGTAGACTCCAATGTTAAAATGTCCAACTTTACAGCAGAAATAAACATGACAAATGTACAGGTGGTGAATTTTTTACCCATAACTAACTTGTTTAAATTTTATTAAGGCCTAAAATTACACATATTTAAGGGTGGAGCCATTTGAGTGACAGGCTGTCCAAGAGAGTCTGACTTGGTCGGCACCATTACCATGCCAGTGTGCGCCTGGGGTGCACAGTGTAGGTGGAGTCTACACACTATTTGACAGTCATCGTAGGCAGCAGATACACCAGATCAGTTGCTCAATGTCAGTGGTGAGAGCGGCATTTACCTCACCACGACCACATGGCCCATACAAACACAAAAATGTCAAGGTCAGATGTCATTCAGGCTTACATAAAATCATATTGTGAATATTACTGTCCATGTAGGCTATAATTTGTCAACTGTGGCTTTTGCACTGTAGGCAGACACTGTTTGTTTTGTCAGCTGAAAATTCTGCTTACGGTTGCTGCCGCTGGCTAACCGATTACACTCCATTTAAACACCTATCTCAGCCCTTGCTGTTACGTGTTAAGCAGTGCACCGGCGCACTGAAATGGAGTGGACACAGTCAGATCCACCCCTCGCTCCTCCACAGCTCCACCCTTTCCTCCAAATATGGTCACTTCTGGCTCCAAAAAAACCCCCCAAGATAACGACAGCCAAAAAGCCAAATTCACGGCTTCAAAGGTGCCGTCATGGTAGCTACGCCCATTATTTTATACAGTCTATGGCCCCAACTAGACACTCATTTCACCAAAGGTCCCCAGGTTTGGCTACATGGTAGAAATGCTTATTTGTATAGCGCAATACAGTTCAGTGTCAAAAAGCTGAATACACACTTTTCCAGTATTATCCAATATTTCACAAAGAATCAAAGAAAAGTCTGAAAAATGAAACCAAATATGTGCAAAAAAATTACTTTTTTTCTTCTCCTATTAATCAATTTCACATCCCTGATTGAACAATCAGAAACTAACAGACACACCTCTCTGTACATACTACAGCCTCCAAAATGACCTCTAGATTTATTGCAGGAGTGTTGCATTATGCGGGATTATTACTTCTGCGTCAAATCGACGCCATACCTGCGGTGTAGGCTCTGCGTCGACGTAGATGTACCCTATGCCGTATCTTGACGTGCACCTCCCCAGAAAAGTAACAACACGTCGTGGCAACGCAGACCTCCTGTCTATTATTGTAAGCTGAAACCATTTCCCTCAGTGGAAACGAAGCTTCTATTTCCTTTAATTTCACAGATAAGAAACAATAAATTGTGAAGACAATTAAGGCTCCACAAAAATAGCATTTTAAGTCTTCTGTGTGATTTATCCTTATAGGATTCATACTTCGGGATTTATCCAGGTTTCATATGAGCAGAGGAAATCTCTGCTCGTTGCTAGGCTAATTTATACATTGTAAAACGCCATAGGCTTGTGCTAATAACTAAGGATAGACCGATGCATCGGCCGGCCGATATATCGGGCCGATATTTGAGTTTTTTACTTGTATCGGCATCGGCCAATACGCGCGTGGGTTCGCGGATTTATTTTTCCCTGGCATGATTTACAGACAGGCATCCACGGGCAGCTCTGTGTTGCCGGAAGACCCTACAGCGCACAGTAGTTGTTGTTCTATTTATGCTTCAGCTTAAATATTTGTTTATTATGAAAAGACATTACTGGAAGATTTAAGAGCACTGAATTCTTTTTTTTATTTGAATGCATAATAATAATAATAATAATAATAATAATAATATTCTACCTGTTCTACTTCAATCTTGTTTTAGTATTTTTTACTGTTCAATAAATATTTCTTATTTTAAACTTGAGACCTGTAATATTTGTTATCATGGTGTCATTTTTTGATGTAAATTGAGGGAGCAAAAGCAGTATCGGCCCCAAATATCGGCTCAAGAAAATCGGCAGTCCATAATTGGTCATTGGCTAAGGGTGATGGAAAAAAATTGGTATCGGCATCGATAACGATACCTTTGTTAAAATGTTGCTGTTGGCCCTGGCCACATATGAGTAGAGAGCCGTCCACTAGCTGCTAGGCTAATTTAGCTTGTGCTAAAAACATTAGCATGTTGTATTTGTGGATGAAATGTGTCCAGCATAAGACCAGTGTTTGTTGGTGAATGCTGCTAAATATAATGAAGCCAATTTGTGTACTTGTGTTTGAAATTGACTCAAGACATGTTTAATGTGTGTTTTGAATCAACTAAACTTTACGGCACTTCACAGAAACCTCTGCTGCTGACTAGTGTTTTGGAGGTGTAACTGCAGAGTGACACAGACACACCACCACACAAGCATAAATGCTCACAACGGCGTAGGCCACATGCGTAGGCTACAGCGTAGGGTCTGCCACACAAGTATAAATCCCCCCCTTTAGACTGCATTAGTTTTTGCTAGGCGTGCCTAATAAACTGCTAACTGGGTGTATAGTCACAGCCAAATTGTAATGCATACTTTAGGTAATCAACTATAAGGTAAAACTGAAGGTGACTCTTGCCAGTTGAGGTTCAATCCTTGCTCTTTTAACAAAGAATACAATAACTGTGTCTGACTGTTTGACAAGCTCAACCACGCTGCAAACCACTCCATCCATGTAACCACAACGTCTATATATCCTGAGCAAGAAGGGAACTCCAACCTCTGATAATACAACAGCTGAGCGGCAAATAAAACAGATGGCTTTTCCTAAAACCCGCCACCAAAATCTCAGTCCATAATCTTAATCAGGTTTCAAATCCACCTCCAAGTCTCCAAGCCGAAAAGACGGATAAACAGAAACAAATATCTAAAAGCCAAGGGGACGACTTTAATTCAGCCAGGATTAGTTTTACTTTGACTTGTCAGCACTGGATGTGGGCAAAATCAAACACTTTCCTGCTACAGTTAGATCAACCGTGCTACAACTACTGCAGGACTGAGGAGAGGGGAGAGCATGGTGTAACGCTGCAGTTCATGTTTGTGACTGAATCTTTACAGGAACGTTATTGCATTTAATCCTTGAGCTCATAATTCAGGAGACAGGCTGAACAAGAACAGAGCATGCGTGCATCCCACAAACACACAGTCTTAACAGCTTTCCCACAGTGCTTTATGTCTCCACTGTTTGTTTTGCTGGCTCCTTTACGCAAACCACCTGCGACGACGAGGGCAAACTGCTGCGTCCTGTGACTGGTCCAGCTACTGTCACAACAGTGTTACACACCAGCGCCGGTGAAAAACACATATTCAGTTTAATAATAACTGCACACGGTGTCCGGCCAAATGACATATAAGCCTCGTTACACTCTCACATTGCTCGGTGCTAAATTTAAACGCCATGTATTTAGATAGCGCCGTCACTCGCCAAAGCACTGACTTACAGGCTTGAGCAACGACGCACTGTTTCCATTCCATATCACACACATTCATTTAACACTCCTCAGTCGAAACACGCACTCCTGACGACGGATAACACATTTAATGTCTGATAATGTCGCAGATGTGTAAAAATCACCCATGAAAATAAGGCCTGAGACTGCGTTAGTTGTGGGTAAAGGAGCTCAGCAAGGACAAAATAAATGTGGATCACACCAAATGACACATTCACAACAGACTAATGCAGCAACATTAACGTATAGGATGTTATGTATACAACACGTCAACTTGCCCGCGTGGTAAGAGTCCATGTATGTTATTATTCTTTAAGAGCGTAATCCAGAGGAAAAAGGTCCACACATTACTGCCGCGGAAGATGCGCAAACTTCTGCCACCATCCCGACGCACGGAAACCCGAAGATTATTTATTACTGCGCACCCGCAGATCCCAAACGTTGTTTTTCTAATTCAAAAAACACAAAAGTTTGCAAGTGGCTCAGTAGTGTTATGCTAGTGCACAACAAGCAGATATCCAAAATGGCTTCCCGGGCGTAACAAAGCCAGAAGGATCGCTGTCGAGCTGATCCTCCCACTCCCGGGCCCTCCATTGTCGGCCAGGGCGCACACTTTAAATCTATTGGAGGACAGCAGCACTGCTGCAACGGCATGCACAGGACTGCTGCTGGAGCTGCGTGCATTCAGAGGGAACACACTGTTGTTTAGAGTGGCATTGAACCCCTGGAGGAGATTTCAACTGAAACTTAAGGCCCCCGTATCACATCTGCCACCAAAGCCATCATGAATGATCTGTGATATCCTCCAGAGACCTCAACTGTTGTTTGGTATGCATTTTTAATTTCTCCTGTTTGGGATCAGTAGGACCCGATAAGTATAAAAAACTAAACACTGTCAACTGTAATTAAGTCCCAGTGTCCTCAACCCCATTAAAATAACCCCAGTGTCCTCAAACAACACAATAATAAAGTCCCAGTGTCCTCAAATGAGTCAACAATAAAGTCCAAATATCTTCAAATGAGACAATAATAAAATCCCAGTGTCCTCAAACCCATTAAAATAACCCCAGTGTCCTCAAACACAATAATAAAGTCCAAATGTGCTCAAATGAGTCAACAATAAAGTCCAAATGTCTTCAAATGAGACGATAATAAAATCCCAATGTCCTCAAACAACACAATAAAATAGTCCCAGTGTCCTCAGACGAGTACTTCCTTGTTAACAGCGTGTTAGCTTGTTACTGTTGCTAAAATCAGTCGAATTTGTTGCCATTTCAAACGACAAACATTATCAATCATAAATAAACAAGTTTAACCATAAAATGTGATCAGGTTTTGTACATTGTCCACTTTTGTGTCAGGATCGGCAGCACACTGACTTGGCAGAGATGGCTGCCATCTTGTTTTTACTTGGATCAGTGTATTGTGCTCTTACTACCACTAGATGGCACAAAACAGTGTCCACGAATGAGGACAACAGGCCCAAGTTAAGTAGAATGGAGTATAAGGTCAAGTAAACCCCAAATGTGATGTCGTCATGTGAGGACACAGGAGGATATATCCTGCTATTAATGTGTTATTGTATCGTTATCTACACGGCCCACCAAAGTTCATCCACTGAAAACAATAAGGAACATTAGTCTTGAATGCCTCACATATCTTAATTAGTATTACATACATTTCCTGTTGGTTTTTGCTCTCAATTATAATGCAAACAAGAGCAACATTACAGATGGCAAGTCAGTGTCGTATTCTGCAACATTTCACTGCAGGAGCATCGTCAAGATTTTTAATATTTTGAAGTCATGAGGTCAAATGCCCTGTCCCAAAAGCAACCCTACCCCAAAAGGAAAGCCTGTAATAATGTAGTCATCTGAAAATTTTCACATTGATTTAAACAATGGTTACATTATATTTTCTGTTTCAAAAAGCCCCACATAAAGGTCCAAACGCTGTCCAAAAACCTGTTTACCCTCCACAAGAGTTTCAATAAATGGCCTCTCTAGCTCCGTAAAACCTCCATAAATTATCACAACAAAACAGAGAACGTGGCCTCAGTGTGTTAGCCAAGGGCCTGTCTGGTTCATGCCCCATTCAACACTGAAAAAAACTTGCTAAAACAAATCCTTAGACCAGTGGCTCCCAACTGGTGGCTGGCGGACCAAAAGTGGGATCCATTCTAAATGGACCACAGGTGAATTGCAAACATGTCAAGTTTGTAAAAAAAAAAAAAAAACACATTTTATTTTAAAGTACAGTACAGTACTAGCTCGACGATATAGCCAAATACAAGTGTGACGTCAGATATATCAAACTGTGTGGACCCTGAACTAATGACTAACGAGAAATCTGGACCCTGTGGCTGGACCAGTTGGACCACTGCTTTAGACTGCAATAAGAGGAAATGTTGGCATCAGTATTGCTGCAACATTGCTACAGTATTGTTATTAAAAAAAAAACCTTTAAATTGGGACTTGACCGGTTAACCATTGCGCTAAAGCAACAGAAAAAAACGTATTACAATGTTCTCTCTATTTGTTCAGTCATGATGAAACAAAACAATGAAAGATGTGTCAATATCGCTCACAAAGCTGTTAATCAGGAGACAATATAGTGAGTAATTAAAATACTCAAACAAGTCTGCAAGTGTGGACCTGTTCTTTAAAAGGTGGCTCACCTTCACTAGAGGGTGTCCTGTACTTCAAAGGAAATCAAATTGTCCACTTTCCACTGCATCTTTACATCGCAGTCATTAAGAATGAAGCTGAATTAGTATTGATGGAGAAAGACAGGAGTACAACGCATGTGTCAGCACATTTACATAAAACAGAACACCCCCTGTTGAAAGCAGATTTTCCATCAAACTCTTTGGTGTGAGAAAATGTAAAAGTACACAGATATTAAACACACAGGTGTTTGAGTTGTGTGTGATTAAACCTTCTCAGGTAGGGAGCCGTGCAGAGCTATGCTGGTAATTTGCATGAACTAAATCATGTACTAACAGAAATGCTCAAGTTGTCCTGCAACAAACTAACAGACTGATACCTGTATCTGAATCCTCTGATTGAACTGATAAGAGCAAATAAGGTCTTGGCTAAGGCGCCATCTGCTGGACAGCAGTCTGTACATTTCATTGAGATGGACTTTGGACCCAATCTGAGACCTTGCAGACAGTGGGCTGTCCCTCTGCCAAAGACTTAGCAACAGGATTGTTCACACCCTATTTCAGCCGAGATAAGACCTCTGTCAGTACCTTTTCATGTCACCGGCCATACCCAGAGGTGCAGGAAATTTTCACACCCTTTACTTGAGTAAAACCAATACAACAATGTAAAAATACTCCATTATACGCAATAATTCTACCTTTAAAATCCTTCTCAAGTGAAAGTACAAAATCATTAGCAAAACTGGCAGGTCATGGCTGGTCAAAGTGAAGCTTGTTAAGCACCTAGGCAGTTAAGTTCCATAAAGGTCTCAAGATAAATCTGAGGGGACAATACACAAGAATAAACAAAGTTCTGCTACAAAAGTCTGCGGTAATTTGGAGGACTTTGCTCTGATCTTTGCTCTTTTTTTTGTTAAGTACCAGAAAGAATGACCTTTCCCAGCCTAAAACATTAATTTTCATGATGCGATTCGTTCTGCAGTTATTATTTCATTAAATAACTAATGCCATCTAACTTTTCATTAAAAAAAGATTGGCAAACTTTTCTGTCATGCTTTTCACTTTTCTTTTCCTGCCTGGTGCCATATGGCCAACAATGATAGCTAATGCTGGACTTATTGTGGCTGACATTTTCAAGTGACAAAAACCTGGTAGCCTAAAACCACTCAAAACCACTCAAGACACACTCAAAACCTTTCCCCATTAAAAGTAAATTATACTGTTAAATTTTTTGACCACAGTACTCGTTACCAAAAAGATATAATAATATTTAAGAGCCCAAGATGTAAAACCTTATGTCCCAATTTATGTTTTTATCACGCTGTTGTCAATTGTCTTATGAACGCTAGGGATGTCCCGATCACATTTTTTTTGCATCCGATCCAATACCGAGTCCTTTATTTTGAAATCGAGTCCGATACCGAGTCTGATCCGATACTTTGCAAAGCATTAAGAAAGAAAAAAATAATAATAGATAAATAAATAATAGAGGCCGGTCACCTCTAGTTACCAGCCTTGATCTAGGGACGACTAGTGAGGGTAGGCTTGAGGATCTCGGGTAACGACTCGGAGCATAGGTAGTCAGAAGCTCAGTAACACAACTCGGCACCAAACCACGTTGAGCTCTTAAAGTTATTAAAATAATCTTAAAATCAATTCTGAAGTTAACTGGCAGCCAATGGAAGGAGGCGAGAACTGATATGTGACCTACGGTTTGTTCTAGTTAAAATACGAGTCGCAGCATTCTGCACTAGCTGAAGCCGAGCTACTGACGATTTACTGCGGTGTGTCACAGTAGTCGAGGCACATGAATACAAAAGCATTAATGAGCATTTCTAGGACAGGAAAAGAGACACAGCTGATTTGATTGATAATATTTCTTAGGTGGAAGCAGCAGGATTTATTGAGATTATTGTCATGTGGTTCAAAGTTCAACTGAGAATCAAAATGTAGATTTTATATTAGCTGGCAGAGGACCAATAAAGGGTTGTAATTTCCTTGCTAGGTGATAAGGGCCAAAGATTAGGCCTATTCTCTCTTATCTGAGTTATGAATCTGAAATGAAGTCTATAATAATAACAACCATAATAATAATAATAATAATAATAATGATGATAACAGTAATAATAACACCTTGTGCCACTTAACTTCACCCTATGAAATATAAGGGACAAAAAGGTTGGAAACCATTGGTTTAATCTTGTGTGTTTTATAGAACATATTCATCTGCTCTGGTGAAATAGGCCCAACAGAGACTATACTTCGTCAGGACGCTGAGGAGGACCAACCTCTCTGCAAAGTTATGTCACAGCATGACACAAAGACGTGCATATTTCTGATATGTTAATGTGATTTATGTCTAAACATTAGTTTTTTAGGGTGTTCTTTCACATATAACCATCAGATATGGCCTGTTCTGAATGTGGATGTGCAATATGGGGGTAGCTGCACCCCAAAATGGCCTTTTTTGAATCCAAACAGGGTCAGAAAGTCAGTAAAATTAGGTTAAACCATGTTATCACTTAATTTTCTGCACTTACAAATTTGTTTGTCCATTAAAACCATAATGCACACCAGCACTTGAAGCACCAGACCAAACTTGAAACATGCCTTGGCTTTTTCATTCTTTGCTTTAACTATTGGTGCCATTGGACATTCTGTGACTAAGCTGCCACTTGGGAGGGGTTACTATGTTGAAATATCAACCGATTTCCCATAATGTTTTCAACCGTAACAAATAGAAGTTCCCATTATTGCACTGTGTGTGATTCCCATCCCATCCCATCTACAGGAGGTCTTTTTTTAAGACATCACTGTGAAGCACAGCATTTCATATTGATAGAATACAAAGATACAATATACACCGATCAGCCAAAACATTAACACCACTGACAGGTGAAGTGAATAACATTGATTATTTTGTTCCAATGCATTGTTTTGCTGGGAAACCTTTGGTTCTGGCATTCATGTGAACACCACCTGACATGTTCCACCCACCCAAAAGACTCCTCCTCATGGCATAAGTACTCCCCAATGGCAGTACAAAAAAGCAGCACGCCACACTACAAAAACTGTTTAGAAATGACCCGTGGAGTGTGACAAAAAGCTTGTGGTGCCGACCTGGCTTCTAAATTTCCCAGGTCCTAATCTGCTCAAGGATTCTTGTGATGTGGGTATCCCAGATGTACCCCTAATCCAAGGTAGGGCCTCCTTGGATTGGACTTGGCTCTGACCTGCCAAGGCATGGACACAGGATCTCTGGAGTAACGACATGTGCCACAGATGCTCAATCAGATTGAGATTAAGGATAGACCGATACATCGGCCGACCGATACATCGGCCGGCCGATATATCGGGCCGATATTTGAGTTTTTTACTTGTATCGGCATCGGCCGATACGCGCATGGCTTCGCAGATTTATTTTTCCCTGGCACTTTTTTTCATTTGAAAGTATGTGGTTAAGTTGAACAAAGCTGTTGAATCCTACTGTGTACAGTAGTTGTTGTTTTATTTATACTTCAGCTTAAATATTTGTTTATTTTTATAAAGACATTACTGGAAGATTTAAGAGCACTGAACTCTTTTTTTTATTTGAATGTATAATAATAATAATAACAATATTCTACCTGTTCTACCTCAACTTTCCATCTTGTGTTAGTATTTTTTACTGTTCAATAAATGTTTCTTATTTTAAACTTGAGACCTGTAATATTTGTTATCATTGTGTCATTTTTTTTTATGTAAATTGAGGGAGCAAAAGCAGCATCGGCCCCAAATATCAGCTCAAGAAAATCGGCAGTCCATAATCGGTCATCGGCTAAGGGTGATGGAAAAAAATCGGTATCGGCATCGGCCCTAAAAAATCCATATCGGTCTATCCTTAATTGAGATCTGGGGAATTCAGAGGCCAGGTTCATAATTTGAGGTCTGTCACATTCCTTGGGCCGTTCCTGAGCAGTTCTTGCAGTGTGGCACGGTGCATTATCCTGCTGGGGGTCCACTGCCATCAGGGAGTACTTACGCCATGAGTGTGTGTACACGGTCTGTAACAGGCGGTTGGCTCGGTGGAGCGTGTCAGGTGGCAAATGAATGGAAGAACCAAAGGTTTGCCAGCAGAACATTGTATTGTAATAAGACGATCTATGTGTTTTACTTCACCAAAGTTCTGGCTGAGCAGTGTATGTTGGATATGTATTAACATCATTTCCCCCACACCATGAAACTGTGAAAAGTTGAAACTTTGCTTTTGACCTTGGAAAAATAATATTCCACTAAATCCATGATGGTATACTTTTAATATACGATGCAGAAGTGTAACTATGAAACACTATTATTGCTATTTATCCCAGGTTGGGCCATTTTGAGTTAGACTGGCTGGACTGTTATTAAAAAGGGTGATGTTTAGCAAGATTAGCCATTACTGCTGCAGATTTACACAAAGACGGAAGTGCGCACAAGTGAAGCCCATAGCCTCTGCTGGTGTGACGTTTAAGTTCAAGGAAGTCTTGGAAAATAGCCACAACAGGCTGAAGGTGGAGGCTTAGTTAAACTGTGATTTATTGCAAGCCTTTCCATTTCTGCGGTTGGAGACAGTGGCACCTTCACTGAATCTGTAGACAATAACTGTCCCAGTGACCTTACAGGACATTGGTCTGCTGTAGCCCCCCTGCTGCTGCTGCTGCTGCTGCTGCTGCTGCTACAGTGGTCAGGAAAAACAAAAGCTCAACTCTTTGCTTCTCCTTCCTCTTCTTATTCAAGTGCTTGACAGTTAAAACTGTGCAGATACACACGAAGACATAACACGTATTCCCAAAAACACTGCACCACAGAGCTACACGTGAATGACGCTATCAGCGAATTTAAGATTGGAGATAAGATGTAGCCTCTCGTGCCAGTTCAGGACACACGTGAAATTAGTTGACATGATAATCAATGCAGAAGTTAGACTACTCACAGGTAGACTCCGCCGCCGGCGACTGTAAGGTGAGTTTGTCTTGAAATGAGTTACATCCACTTCGTTAAAGCTTCTCGGGTGGCGGCACATTAACTGCCCTGAAGACTGGACTTTATTCTAACGTTCGCCTTTTCCCGCACACGGTCAGACTTTCCGTTGCGACGCGAGCGTCACGTGCGTCAATCCTTATAAGGTAAAAATGACCATATATGGGATCTGTCAGCACAAGTCCTGACACTGGGCTTCGATGTGAAGCGGCGTCGCTTAGTGGCCGCTGCGGAGAACAACAACGAAGAGGGAATTAATTAAAAACAAACAACAAACAAAAACAAAACAAAAAATACTCTGAGGAAACGCTGTAATCTTGCATTTATTGCTGCAAAAAATGTATTGCTGTCGGCTATTATTATTATTATTATTATTGTTATAGGAATATCTAATTAGGGATTGTTTTGGATTACTGACCATTTACATATCCCTTTATATTGTCACGGACTTAACCCATATGTCAAGAAGGAAGAAGGCGTCTGTTTATTTTAATTTCATTTTATTTTATTTTATTTCATTTTACTCTATTTTATTTTATTATTATCATTATCATTATTATTTGTGTCCATTTACATATCCCTTTATATTGTCACGGACTTAACCCATATGTCAAGAAGGAAGAAGGCGTCTGTTTATTTTAATTTCATTTTATTTTATTTTATTTCATTTTACTCTATTTTATTTTATTATTATCATTATCATTATTATTTGTGTCCATTTACATATCCCTTTATATTGTCACGGACTTTACCATTATGTCAAGAAGGAAGAAGGTGTCTGTTTAATTTAATTTAATTTAATTTAATTTAATTTTCTATATTATTATAATAATAATAATTATTATCATCATTATTATTATTATTATTATTGTCCATTTACAGATCCCTCGTGTTTGTTCACTAAATATCAGTGTACTGTACTTAAAAGATGAAAAAATAAATAAATCTGTTCATAAAAAATAAATCTATTCTGTAATCTTTAATTTAATTTAATTTAATTTAATTTAATTTAATATTTTAGGACTGGCGGGGTGGGATAGGGGGCAGGGGGTGTATAAAAGTTAAAGAAAAAAAGTGTTGTTCACGTGTTTGTTTACTGAATATCAGTGTACTATACTTATAAGACGAAAAAATAAATCTGTTAAAAAAATCCTAAGGAATTTCTGCAAAAAAAAAATGTATTGCTGTCAGCTGGAGGGGTCCTCCTTAACCCCCAACACTTTCTCAGGGGATGTCAGAGATGTCAAGTTATGTCCCCCTTGATTAGTTATTTTATAAAATCCATTCCATGTACAAGTGATGATTGTTAAAACAGGAGGAACATTCTTGTTTTGAGTTAGTTTGGTTATTTTGTGAAAATGCAACAATTGTATGTGGACTTGTATTGTATATTATATGAGTGTAAAATATTGTATTTCATGTTGTCAAAAATCTGAAATATTGCAGACAAAACAACTACTACTACCAATTATTAATGATGATGAGACACAGACTTAGAGGAAAATATAACTTCCCTAATTTGTCTTTCTTGTGAAGTCTTGCAGAGAGAGGGTTTTAGGAAAATTACTTTTATCTTGAAGTGCTGTTTCCTGCTTTAGAGTGTCTAAATAACAGACAGCAACTTGACAGAGACAACAAACAAGCTTGATGACATCATAGATATAAAAAGGTATATATGTTCATGGACGACATGGCCAAACACAAGGATGATGCTGCTTGTGTTAAACTGTGTGGACCTTGAACTAGTGACTAAGGAGAAAGCTGGATCCTGTGGCTGGACCAGTTGGGAACCACTGGGATAGACTTTAGTGTACCAGTGGGAAGTTTGCCTTATTGGACATCACAGTGTCTGCAGTATAAAATCACAGCAAAATGCACATGCCCGTCTACATCAGTAAAAGTGCACACATGGTACTATAATGTGATCAGTGACAAGAAGGACAGCTACACCATACACATAGTTCAGTCTGGGTGGTGTTAAGGGCTTCACAGGAGAGGAGGACAAAGGACTGTTTGAAGCAGTGGTGCCTGCTGAGGGGAAGGAGCTCATACTCAGGGTGGAGAACATGAGATGATTTCTGGGGCCTGTTTATGGCTTGTAATGTCCATATGGGCTGCAAACCTGTATGTGCATGACACAATAAATAACATAGCTATTACCTTGTTCTAACATTATATTATCTGATCATTACAAACATTAAGTCAGATTTATATGTATAAATACAACTGTTGCATGCTGGACAACCGCAGATATATAACTGGTAATACTGAGCTTTCAGGTCCTGGCATTAAGACATCTTCTCATCTACTCACTTCATACCTGTTGTTTTGATAAATCACAGGCACTGACTCAGTTGGTATCATTTTTAAAACTGCCTGTTTTACATCAGTCAAAGATGGAAAAATAGATTTCAGTTATCCTACAGTGAAACATGACACTTTCAGAACATTAGCATATATCTTTAATCACTGAATCTTCTTTAAAATGTTATACACATACTGTGGAGACACATTGAAACAGCAGTTCAGCAAAACATTGACTTCTACTGCCCTCTAGTGTTCACAGCAAGAAAAGCACAGGACAAGTACAGTTCAAATAATTTTAAATATTAAAACACAGTCTTAGCAGCAGTGTCAGGCAGAGACCACGGTAAAATACCTACTGGAAACGTGCATTAGCAGTACAATAGACTGTATATTATATATCACATAATAAAATGCACATGACAATACTCAAACAAAAGGTTCATTCTGTCCAGTTCAATATATGAAGAACTGTGAGTGTATGTGAGCACATTCTCATGTCACAGTCAGACTATAAAATTTTTTACACCAGATTCTTCTTCTTCTGTTATGCTTTATTAAAGTTTATTTAAGAAGTATATTAACTAAATGGCTCCATCTCGCCTCCAAATTCCTCAGAACCCAATCTGATTGAGCATTCATGGGACATGCAGGTGCCCCAGAGGTACCCCCAATCCCAGGTGGGGCCTCCTTGACTCTGACTTGGCTCTGTCCTGTTGGGGCATGGCCACAAGACCTCTGGGGGGTGTCCTGTGGTGCTCAGCACCAGGGAGTTGGCAGCAGACCCCTTGAGTCGTGGGGGTTGTGAGGTGGTATATCAGCACATCCAACAGATGCTGGATCAGACTGGGATCTGGGGAATTTGGAGGCCAGGTTGACGCCTTGAGCTCTTTGTCATGTTCTTCTGGGTATTCCTGAGCAGTTTTTACTGTGTGGCATGGTGCATTGTTCTGCTGGGGGGCCACTGCCATCAGAGATGCTGCTGCCACGAGGGAGTGTACTTGGTGTGTAACAATATTTGGGTGAGTGGAGCATGTCAGGTGGCATCCACATGAATGCTAAAGTGAAGGTTTCCCAGCAGAACACTGTAACAAGATGATCAAAGTTATTTCACCTGTCAGTGGTTTTAATGTTTCAGCTGATCTGTGTATATATGTTCCCAGCAATATCCTCTCAGGGTGTCATATTTCCACCCCCACAGTGTAGGCACCCCAAACAGCCAGGAGGAGTCACCAGTGCAGCAACAATGACAAGAACCCTCCCCTCCCGTCCTGTCCTTTTACAACTGGTGAAAAGTAAAGGCCCGTTTCCACCGCAGGAACTTCAGGGTAATTTTACGGGGCCGGGGCCGTTGGTGCGTGTCTCCACCGCAGGAACCACCCCCGATATATATATATATATATATATATATATCTTCTATAAGTAGTATCTTCCCTCCAAAACTGGCATATTAAATTGATATTAAAACACTTTAAAACTTCCACCACTTCCACTCAGGAGTTCTTACCTGTCGGGATCCTTCGGGAAACGGTGGAAGGCCAGGTGCGGGGTGTTCCACTGATAGTTGTTGCAGTTAATTGCACTACACTGTTTTCTTTTACTTTTTTTCTCCTCTCTCCTTGACATCTTGCATGTTGTCTGGGCGCAACAGTCCAAGCTCAACAGTCCAAAATGGCGTTAGCGCCCCCTAGTGGCTGTTGGCAGAAATTCAACGGAGCTTCGCCTCTTGGTATCCATGCTCTTTGTTGTAGCTTTGGACAGCCCTCAGCACTTCCGGACTACCTGTGAGCGCGCCCGCACAGTGTACAAATCTGAAAGTGAAGTGCGGACATTTGGATTCAGCCTTAACCTCCGTTCTCCCCTCTGCTCCCGCAAGCTGTCATTTCAGACGGGATCGTCGTGTCCTCCTCCAGCCCATTCATCTTCAGTCACCCAGATGTAAGTACGCTAACCTCAATGCATTACATTCACAGCTAAATATATTACTGAGAGACTAAGTTTAACTGTTAAATACTATGTAGTAGCCTAGTGTGCTGTTTTGACATTCACTGACTATAGATTTAGCTAATATTTAACATGTAAATAAACTCCAGTCCTGCATCATCCAAAGAGTAGTACTTCTGCTTGCGAAGTGTAATCTTGTTACTTAAAAAATGTAGGGGTTTTTTGTTGTTGTTTTTTAAATCTAGGATGTCTGGGAGGCTTACGTCATTTCTCTCCATAATAACAAAAACTTAAAGTGTTAGAGTGGTAGAAAGTGGTGGGGTACCAAAATTGCCCTTTGGTCAGGCTTGTCCTTGTTGACTAATTATCTCCAACGACAAGTTACTAAAAAACCTGCTGAACTAAACATATTATGAATCCTTTTATATTAAATCTGCTTCTGATTGTACAGTGCCATTTCAATCAGGAGAGACTCCTTTTGTATAGTAGAAAGAATGTTTAATATCATGTGCACATAAGAATGAAAAAATGTGGAAAGTCTTTGGCGATTAGACCGCATGGAGATGGTATGAGTTAAGGAGGGTGATGAATCCACAGTTTAGAAGAAGGAGCCTTTGTTCGTCCTGGACTCTGGGTATGATGGGTGCAGGTAAATGGGGTGGAGGAGGGTGGAAAGATTCTGCCTAAAATGACGGCTGACAGCAGCAGAGGAGAGAACAGGTATGAAAGATTGCAGTGGCATCCTGATTGGCTGAGAGAGATCGTGGTAAAGTTTGATTGGATAACTAGAATAGTGAACACCCATAGTCAGCTGACAGGAGGACGCAATGGGAGTAGGAGGGAGAGAAAAATAACCGTCTTCCTGGTTGAACTTAAACTGAAGCCGTTTCTCAATACACAAGTTCAGCAGTTCGGACTTGTATCTGTTTTTCTAAACTTCCTCGAAATAATGAGAATATTCGTGCCTTGTTTCAGAAAGAAATTGTATCTATTCCAAATGTCATGTTTTACTGGAACCGATTTGTAGACAACATTGACTGGAACAAAGTTTGGATGATTCCTCACAGATACCTTATAGTGAACAAGGTGAAAGAAGTGTCGTTCAGAATAATTCACAGATATTACCCTGCTAATCATTACATGGTTAAATTTAAAAGAGACATCAATACAAACTGTTCTTTTTGTGAAGACCACCCAGAAACTGTTTTGCACCTCTTTTGGTATTGCTTACACACCAGAACATTTTGGCAAAACTTCAGCAGATTTGTCATTGACTATATTTATAAAGACTTTACCTTATTGTGGGAGAATGTGGAATTTTGCTTTTATATAAGTCAAAGTAAAGAAAATATGTACTTCAATATAAATTTGTTAATTTTGTTGGCAAAGTTCCACATTCATAAATGTAAATTCACCAGTAAAAAACCTAATTTTATATATTTTCTCCATGAAGTTGTACATTATATTAATTTAATTTCTGGCTCCAACAACAGAAAGGCAGTTAAAACTGTCAACATATGGTCCTCTTTCTCCTTTTAATAACTTATAAGCCTCCCCTGGCAAAGCTTCACTTATGCTTATTTGTATTCTATATGTTCGTTCACTATTATATCTATCTTTGTAAGTCACATCTGAACTGTAAACCACTTTTGCAATAAAGATGACTTAACATAAAAAAAAAAAATAAAGGAGATACCCCACCGTAGGCTTAAAAAAAAAGCAGTTTGGACTTGTGGACTTGGCAAATTGGCAAGTCCGCGCGAGAGTCCGGACTTCCCAAGAACGGGAGGACGGGAGTACAGTCATTTCTGCTTTTGGAACAGCAGCGAACTTGATGATGTCACCACCTCCGCTCGCCTTTGCTGTTGTACTGTGTTGTATACATGCATTCAGAATAAAACAATAAAAACACAGCCCAGCCCTGCGTCTTTTCATAGACATTGTAAGAAATTAATGTGTATATGTTTTTAACGTTTCAACATATATAACTGACACACAAAAACAAATAGCCAAAATAGTTTCATAAAATGTCTTATAAAACCTTTTCCCCGCAGCTTGATCATATTTAATCTATAGCCTATCCAATTCCCGCACCTGGCCTCTGATAATAATCAAAAGTCAGGTGCGGGGGGAAAGTTTGTGGAGAGTTGGTGGTTATTGTGATCGTGAGCATTGGCGAGATGGAAATCAAAAATCAATAACGGACATGGATCGTAGAAGGCGTCTTGGTGCATGGTATTGCATTCTGTACCTGCAGGCTGAGGAGGAGGCTGCCCAGCTGAGGAGGCAGATCCCAGAAAGACAGCGGAAAATGAGGCGGAGGATGAGGATGACACGTGATGAGACGAATGAAATGAATGAATGAAAACTTTAAAAAAAATACTCATTATGCAGAGTGACACAATTTCAAGTGTTGTTATCATCATATACATTCTTAGTTACTGTCCATCAATGCATTTGTCTCATCATTATGCTTTCTGTCTACATTTCTATGGAGACATGACAGTTTACTTGGTACACCTAGAAAAAACAACAGCAGTTAAATATTGTATTAAGTCTAACATTTTATTGAAGCGTTGAGTTGTAGATTGTGGTGCTGTTGAACTGTACTGGATTACACTGACAGCAGTCTCTCATTTAGTCTGTCCTCACCAAATATAAATGGGATCAAACGGGTCAGATGTTCAGAGGAAAAGTTTATTCAGCCACACTTCAGACATCGGGTATACAATTTATATCAGATAATCAATATTTAAAATGCTGTTGAATAAATACTACAATAAATACCATTAATCTTTAAATACAATAATTTAAATACAATAAATTCTTAAATTAAAATCATTATTGAATTGTAAAAACATAAATAAGCAAAAGAATACATACAAAGAACAATTACATTAACAATGTTACAACATTTAATAATATAATAATATATCTTATATACTGAGACTGGATGTTGCCCATTAGACATTCCCCAAATGAGTTACATTTCATATTTAACCACTACAGAGATATCAGTGACAAATTTTAAAGGACTACCCAAGAGAGGCTGCTCTCGGGGCAGCCTGAGCGCTCATACACATAGCCTATGTTTATTATCTATGAGTGCTGACACCGCTGTCATCTAGCGGACCTCACATTCAAGTGGGCTCTGTATTAATAGCCTACATTGACCACGGGTTTGAAGTTTAAACTACGCATGAAAACACTACGTTCCGTGACAACACAACAGTAACATATCGGTAATTTTGGCTTATTGCGCCTTTCCCTCACTTGTCATTTCTGAAGATTGTTGCAAAATGCATGCTGGGATACCTGGTTGTCTGAAGTCCACACAAGTCTGCTCCGATGCATCCCCGGTGAAAGGGGCCTGGCGAGAACACATCCAGGCATTTTGACTGAACTTGGCTAGATGTGAACTTTGAACTGGAACAGTACTTGGGCTGTGACTGATGATGTGTCACAAGTCCACAAGAACACAAGTCCGCACAAGAACGCATATTGAGAAACGGCTTGAGCTTCATTTAGCCTATTGTTCCTGTTGGTGTAATTTAAAGTGCTGTATCAAGATAATCAATATCAGGGCTTGATTTCTATCACAACTGTCTGCTCTAAATAGTTGTTTAAAGGTAGGGTCTGGAGGATTTTCCAGTTGCTGTTTGTAAACACACATTCAAATTTGGTCCCTCCTATCAGGCTCAACTCTCCCGGGTGTACGGAGCCCGGAGGTACGGAAGAAGGCTTCACAGAAGTTCAGGCAAGGCTCGCGCTGGTGCACGCTTGGACACGCTCGGGCAAGGCACCTGCGCTCTCTCATTGGCTGGGGAAATCTCCGCCCAGAAGCAGTCCGAGCTCACAAAAACATCAAAATACAGTTAAAGGGCAGGAGCTCTGCAAACAGAGTCACCACCACACGAGTAGAAGCCCATAGGTGATGATTAAGCAGGATTTCATTTGTATATGTCTATATTTTGTTTTGTTTGAAAATCCTCCAGATCCTACCTTTAATGAGACACTGACAAAGCTTAAATGTTTGTTTGAAATGTTTTTTGTTTTTTTTTTCTTTAATTGTGAGTATTCGCACAGGAGCATGTAAGCCACCAGATCTATTAGGGTATCCGAGCTAAAGATTCAAATGGGTTTTATTGTGATGAAAATATCTTAACACAAATATTTATATGCAGTATTTGTATCTCTATAAAAATTAAGTTAAGCCATATGCAGCTTTCAGACAACCTGTCATTGTCTGCTACTACTTTTAACAGTGGAAATTAAGCTGTTCTGCAGTTTTTATTTCACAGCAAGTACAAAGAGCAAAAGAGGAAGTGCAGGTTTCCTGTGATATGAATTTATAGAGTTGTCACTGCTCCAAGTCTCTCAATGAACTTTGCTTATACAGCTCATGATAGCTCGATTATCAGCAGTGATTTTCTAGACCTGCAAAGTATTTTGATTTGGTCTTTCTTCCTTGGTGTTAGTGCTTCTACCACAAGACAGTAAGTGACTAGTTAAATATATTTGTTGGTGTTGTCTTTTTCAGTTGTGTTTTTGTTGTTATTTCCTACTTTGTTGTGCTGTAGCCCAAAGACAGTAAGACAAGGTTAATACCGTTAAACGTCCAGTTATGACTTGCACGTGACTTTAAGTCATTAAAAAGACATTCGTCCTTATAACTACACTCTATCTATATTTCACATACAGTGCCTGTTAGCAGGAGAACTCACTGAGCTCTGTGCAACATGCCGTGGCTCTTTCAAAAACAGACTAGAGGCATATTTCTTTTTCTGGGAGCTTCTGAAACACTCTGCACTGTGTCTGCTGGAATTACAACAATTGTCTTTAGTGGCAGCGATCAGCCCAGGTGGCTGGCAGAGATCTGCACTCTACTGAGTGCACTTTTCTAGTTAAGGTTGGATTTCTTTTCACATATTAACATTTACAACAAGCTAATGATGCTGTAAATAAATGTCTGTTTGAAATGTGTGGACAGGTAAGTGAAAAGCAGAGCAGACTTTAGTAGAAAGAAACGACAGATGGTCAGTTATTTGTGATGTAACTTTCCACCAAATATTTGCTGAGGACACTTTTGTCAGAATGCCATTATCAGTCTCATGATCCCTTCTTTTCCTTTAGTGAACTATAATTGATTGTAACTGTTTCCAAAATGCCAAGCAGTAATGGTTGATCAAAACATAATTTTTGTTTATTTCTCTTTACCTTACAGTTGCTGTTCTTCGTCATGGATGATTTTGTTCGGAACAAATTAACTGAATGGGATCTCAGTGAGTGGATAGAAACATTTCGAGGTAATACTGAAATGTCTTTCCATGCTTCTGTGTTGGGCACAAATATTATACAATGTTGGTATCTACTAATACAGACATAAAAAATGCTGCAACATGTTTCTGCAGCACAGTGCTGACTTATCATTGACAGACATATTTTTAAGACAAAAGGAGTGATCAGTGTTGACAAATCCTGACAATTCTTGTCTTTGTTTAGAAAGTAAAAAACAGTATGAGTAAAGATCTTGTACGTTTTATGATTAATACTACTCCTCCAATCCCAGCTTGCGTTCACACACTGAATCTGAATAAACGGAGCCAGCCAATCAGGACATGCCTGCCTGAACACAGTAAATAAGAGGTAGTACACTTGCCATCAAACATCCTACACCCTCTTCAGCGAGCTGTGGCCTCAAGGTAGAGGGCTCTGCCTGTGCTAATAGAACTAAGGTTACAATATTGTAAAATTTGTTCTCTCTCACACGTGCTCCGCCCTCACTGAACTCTTTGGGTACAGAGGGTGGAGCCCGCTGAATGAACGCCCTGTTGTCGCATAACATCGACCCAGCTTCACTGATCTTGACCTGCTAAAGGTTAGTCACTGTAGCCTGGCTACTTGTTTATAACCGAGGCGGCCACAGCAAAGAAGTAGGGGGGCCAGCCAACCCAGGTGGTGAGCAACCTAACTGGGTGGAGCTTTGGCCTAACCTTGCAGGGGTCAAAAGATAAGCAACAGACACCCTGCACACCACATTTCAAGGGTCATCAAGGAACATGAAGATATGTTGGTGTATCACACTTAAGTGCAACACAGCTGACATACACTCAACTCTTTTCACCAGCCCTGTGTTGTTGTTGTCGCAGACCATAAAAGGAGCCTGTCATGTCCAAGAGATAGAACTGTATGAACAGACAGGGCATAGACCACATTACCGCCATACATATGTCCTCAACCCTGCTGAGCAAGGCCACAGACACTGCCACACCATGTGTGAAGTGTGCGTCCACCACAGTAGCCTGTAGGTTTGGGAGATGCACTTACAAAGCCATCCTGCAAGGTATTTCTTGGATAGGGCCTTACTGGCCACACCATCACCAAAGCACAGAAACAGCTTTAAGTGCATCTTATTGGGGCTGTGTGATCAACATAACATGCCAACACATGAAATGGGCAGAGCAGATGCAATTTGCCACCCTGTCCCCCTCATAGGGTGAAGCACAAAAAAGCACCCAACCACATTACTTTCAACCTGAACAAACTTCTTATATTCTTGGGAACAAAGGAGGGATTTGGTCTGAGAAGCCCCATTGCTGTCACCAAGAAGCAGCAAGCAACTGGGGTGCATCAATTGGGTGGTTAGTTCACACACTCTCTTAGCTGAGGTCAACGCAAGCAGCAAAACCATCCTAAATGACAGTGCCTTCAGAGTGGAGCGCTCCAAAGGCTCAAAGGGATCCTCCACCAGGGCCTTGAGCACCAGTGGCAGGTTTCATTGTGGGAAGGCAGCATGTATTATCAGGCATTGCCTCCTGACCCCCTGCAAAAACCTCTTCATGAGAGGGTGGGCAAAGACCAGTCTGAAGCCAAAACTTTCATGGCAGGAAGAGATGGCTGCTGCGAGCACTTTAATATTAGCATGTGACAGCCCTCTATCCATCAAATAATGCCAACTGCAGATGAATCTAGCCTCCCTTTCTCACACCAGCATTGGAGCCCCAACCCCTTTGCCTTGTAACATGCAATGGTGGACCCCACTCTTGCTGCCTGAATGGTCTGCACAACCTGCAAAAACATTCCAGCCCTCCTCATCCTGTCCCTCTCAGGAGCCAGCCCTGAAGAGGTTGACCCTAAGTGGGCAACACGCCCATCAAACCTGCCTCCTCAGACCGAGCACCCCAAATTTGGAGGATGGTCTAAGAGGCAACCAGGGGCTATCAGAATGACTGACAGCCACTCCTGACTCACTCTATCCAAGAGGGGAGGAATGAGACGGATGGCCAGAAAGGCATGAAGCATCTTTCTTGGTCATGGCAGCAGGTCATCTTGTGGCACCACAGAGAACCATTGCAGGCAGTGGGCATTGCATCGGCTGTCAATCAGATTCACTTCCGCTTTCCTGAACCGAGTCCAGATCTGCCTCACAACAAATTCTCTGAGGCCCAAAACCACAAGCTCTCTGCCATCCCGGGTCTCGGTACCACTCTCTGCCCGGGCCACTCAGAGGTTGCTTCTGAGCTGCATGAGGCCCGCGGGCCACCAATTGAATAGAGTTGCTGTAAGGTGAAACATCTTCAAGAAACTCAAGCAAGTCCAGTTACCTACGATATAGCACTTAAGATTACCATGACCTGGATGACTAAGAATCTTCACTAACATAAAATACAATCAATACAATCATACAACCAGGCTATCAGCACTGTATGGCTGTAATGCTCACATCTACTGTATGTCCCTCCTTATATCATTTATTTCTACAGCAATTTGAAATTAGTTTTAGTTTTGCATTACTATGATTCAACTGAATATTTTTTGATTACAGCTCAACGCATTGACAAGAAAAATCTTTACTGTCTTGGTCATCAAGAAATCACTGACTTGATCCCAATAGTGGGACCCAGGGCAAGATTCAAGAGAGAACTAGAGTTGTTAAAGGTAATGTTCTGCATTGTAAAGACAATTAACAAAAAACATAATACAAATACAATCTGTTTGACAACAAAAGCATTAAACAGAATTTAACATTTCCTGAAGGTGCTGCATGTAACTCCGGAGAAAGATAGTTGATCGTTGAGTCTCATTCCCAGGTCGTCAAATATTGGTGCTTTGGGTTCGTTGTTCAGTCCAACTACCAACCTAAAGCGTCTGTATTTGATGACCTGGGAATGAGACTCAGCAGTCAACTATCTTCCTCCAGAGTGACAAACAGCAACTTTAACTATTATTGATTTGCAACTATTTTCTTTTGTTACTAGGGGGAACAAAACACAACAAATTCAGAAACAGTTGATTCTCCTGCTCAAGTAAGTTGAAAACAGTTTCACACAATTAAGTATC